>NC_069500.1:1263070279-1263370279 GCF_027579735.1 Bombina bombina | reverse complement strand
GCTTCCTACTTGTATTTGACAGGAGAAGCGTTACTCACTGTAACCAAGTGCTACCGGTGATGGTCCCAGCAAGGAGTTCCTAAGTTGTAAAGCACCGCAATAGGTAGCGTGCAGCTCCGGTGTATGATCCTGTTAGGCTGAGTTGTGAGATGACGCTCAGCATGTCAGCGGCGTGCTGCGAGTGTTTCAGGTAAGTGCAGGGGGAGTGTTACAGCTGGCGTCTAAACTGTGCTGCAGCTTCAGGTGTCTGTGGATGGAAATAGAACTCAGAGAACAGCAAGTGCTGTGAACACAGCGTGTAAGGTATTTCAAGGAGTTTAGAGATTTGGCAACAGTGTTGCTAACGAATTTAAGCTGAGATGCAATTGCTAATCTGGCTAAACTTAAATTAGGTTCAGCCACTTATGTCTTCAACTTCAAATTACTTAGCAGTGAGGCAGGATAGGGAGGAGACTTATATAACCTTGCCTTGGGATTCCCTTAAAGAGACAGTACAGAACGTAACAAGCAGGCACTGATTGGCTAGACTGCAAGTCTGTCAAAAGAACTGAAAAAATGGGCAGTTTGCAGAGGCTTAGATACAAGATAATCACAGAGGTTAAAAGTATATTAATATAACTGTGTTGGTTATGCAAAACTTGGAAATGGGTAATAAAGGGATTATCTATCTTTTAAAACAATAACAATTCTGGTGTAGACTGTCCCTTTAAGTTAGGGGGGGTTAGACTTAGGGTTAGACTTAGGTTTAGGGGTTAATACATTTAATATAGTAGCGGCGACATTGGGGGCGGCAGATTAGAGGTTAATAAATGTAGATAGGTGTCGGCGATGTTAGGGATGGCAGATTAGGAGTTAATAAAATGTAACTGGTGTTTGTGAGGCAGGAGTGTGGTGGTTTAGGGGTTAATATATTTATTACAGTGGCGGTGATGTCCGGTCGGCAGATTATGGGTTAAATAATTTATTTAAGTGTTTGCAATTGCTATGTGGGGGTGGGGCTCGGTTTAGGTGTTAATAGGTAGTTTATGGGTGTTAGTGTACTTTTTAGCACTTTAGTTAAGAGTTTTATGTTACAGCGTTAGCCCATAAAACTCTTAACTACTGACTTTTAAAATGCGGTAGAAGTCTTAACAGGACAGAGTCTACCGCTCACTTTTTCAAGCAATTGTAATACCGGCGTTAGGAAAATCCCATTAAAAAGATAGGATACGCAATTGACGTAAGGGGATTTGCGGTATGCGAAAATTGCGGAAAAAAAGTGAGCGGTACACCTGTACCTGTCAGACTCGTAATACCAGCGGGCATTAAAAAGCAGCATTGGGACCCCTCAATGCTGCTTTTTAAGGCTAACGCAAGACTCGTAATCTAGGTGATAGCATCTTTTTAATTATTTATTTTTATTAATAACTGCGAGGGGCAGTTTTAAGGGGTTAAAATTTGCAGGTGTGGGGTGTTAGAATAAAAAAACAGCACTGAAAAGTGCCTTTACATTGCGGTCTATGGGGACTGTTATCCCGGTAAATAAATATGTATATGAATATATATAATAAAATCCCAGACTAAGAAGATTTTCAACCAGAACTCAAGAGTTTTTGAAAGGGCCGGGAATGGAAGGGGCCACTTTCCTGGCCATTCATCCTACATATCCAGGCCTCAATACCAGAATAATTCGGCTTCTTCCCAACAAGAGGCAGACTTTGGTCATCAAGACCATCCAGAGGAAGACCATCTAGAAGACCCTACTCAGGTTAATTTTAAAAAATGTCATTCCATACTTTCTTTTCCTCAAAAGATAGGCAGCAGACTTGCCTTATTTATTCACAATTGGGAAAAAATAACTCAAAATCCATGGGTGATTCAAGCAGTCTCGGGTCTACACCTAAACTTCATATCCATCCCATATCATTCATCTCTTCCCAATTCCATATTTTTTTCTCTTTCAGATTATCACCTATTAGATCTAGAAATTTCACAGTTAGCCAAAAAACAGGCTATAGAGATGGCTCCGTCTAACAAAGATTCATATATATGCAACATTTTTCTAGTCAAAAAGAAAGAGGATTCTTTTTGCCCTGTTATAAACCTGAGGAACCTCAATTGCCATTAAGAATACAATCATTTCAAGATGGAGGGAATTCATCTCATCAGAGATTGTCTTCTTCCCAAAGATTGGTTAGTTTGTCTAGACCTGAAAGATGCATATTTTTCCATTCCTATTCATCATTCTTTCAGGAATTTTTTAAAATTTCTTTGGAAAACCAACCTTTGCTAATTTACTTGCCTACCTTTTGGGCTTTCTTCTGCTCCTTGGGCATTTATATCCTTTGTCCTGTAGTTGCTTGGCTTTGGATGAGGGGTGTTTGTCTTATAATTTATTTAGACGACATACTCATTATGCACCAAGTTTGTCTTTCTTTAACATTTCATCTCAATTTAGCGTTAGATCTCTTTCAGAATTTAGGGTTTGTTATCAACTTTAACAAATCAGAAATCAATCCTTCCCAGTCTCTAAAATTGAATTCCAAGATTTTTCAAATCCTGTCTTAACGCAGAGGTCCTTTTTCCATAGATCTCTTTGCCTCTCACCTGAACCACCAACTGACTCCCTTTTTCAGTTGGGGACCAGACCCCCTAGCTTTAGTGACTGATGCGTTCCTTCAAGAAAGGCCCATTTTAAGAGTTTGTGCATTCCCTCTTTTTTCAATGATTCGTCGGACGATATATTTTGTCAGGCAGAACCTCCTTTCAATACATCTAATAACTCCTTCGTGGTCAGCCCAGTCCTGGTTTCCAGCCCTTCTGGAGATGTCTTACCTTCCATGTCTCCTTCTTCCTCTCCAACAAGATCTTCTCTTTGACCCGACAGGACAGCCTCAGAACCTGGTCCTTCAAGGATCCTTACATCTGATTGCTTGGATGATTTCAGTGGATCCTAGTCATTTGAGGGACTTTCGGAAGAAGCTAAATCACAACTCCGAGAATCTTGGGTACCAGGAACCAAGAAATTATACAAATATGCATGGCTCAAATGGTCTAATTGGTGCAGTTGTAGGAATCTGGATCCCTTTTCAGCTTCTGTGAATGAAGTCATTAATTATTTGACATATTTGTTCAAAGCAGGATTGGCATACAGATCTATTAATGTAGCACGATCTACAATCTTGGCAGGAAATTACCCTTTAGTTAATATTCCTATTTGCCAGATCTCTTCTGTTAAGAAGCTTCTTAAAGCAATCAGATTAAAAAAAACCTCTTGTTCCTAAACATTCTTATTTTTGGGATGCAGATTTATTACTTAAGTTGTTTAACAGTTGGCCTCTTAATAAATATCTTTCTCTTAAACAATTAGCCTGCAAATTAGCTACTTTGCTATGCTTACGTTCTTGTAAAAGAGTTTCAGATATGAGAGACATAGATTACAATTCTAAAATCCCCAAGGTGTAATTTTTTCTTTATCCAGGAGAACTAAATCTCTCTTGTCCTCTATTTTCTATCCTTACTTCTTTGACTTCCCTAAATTGTGTGTGGTTACAAGTTTGAAAGAATATAAATCTAAAAATTTACGTTTTAGATTGTCTTCTTCTTCCTGTCAACTCCTTATTTCTTTTGTTAATCCTCATTTACCTGTCACTAGTACCACAATAAGTAGGTGGGTTAAGTGGATTATGTCTTTAGCTGGTGTGGAAGACAAGTTTTCAGCTCTTATTGTTTTAGAGGAGCTGCTGCTTCTAAAGCCTTTGTTAAATCTGCTTCATTACAAGAAATTCTTAATGCAGCAGATTGGTCCTCTTATTTTGTATTTCGTCAGTTTTATTTTTTTTCTCTTGTCATAATTGATTTTGCTTTAAACTTGCAAAATAGGAGTCTCTGTCCTCTTAATAAAATGGTGATTATCCTAATTTAGTGACAGAATAATCTAGATTTTATTAAAGAGACAGAGACGAGTATTTTCCCTCCCTTTGTTGATATGTATTATTATTGTCCGCCAGGATTTATTATGTTATTATTTTATATGTTCAATCTTTTCAGACCCGAACACAGCAAATTCAAGATTCCAGTAATGATCAAGTTTTGGTATCATGTTTCCAGAGGAAATTCTTCTCTTCATCAGGCTGATGTCAGATCCCTTCAAGATATTTAATCTCGTCTTGGGAAGCAACTTCTTACCATGAAGTTTTCTATGTTTTTCACTATTCTGTTTTTCATATTTGCATGTATTTCTGAATTTTGTTTTATTTTTGTTTCTACCTTCTTCATGTTAGCAGGAAAGTTCAAAGATGATTAGATATTGTACTAGCATCTACTTATACACTTGGATGTTATCTGATTGGCTGTTTATATATTGCATAACATGTATTTTCTAACCTCATTGGTTTAATTTTCTGTATACTTTATTCAAAAAAATTACAGTGCTTTTAAGTTCTGTCTGTTCAGTAAAGGAAAAGTTTTAGCAAAATACTCGTCTCTGTCTCTTTAATAAAATCTAGATTATTCCGTCACTAAATTAGGATAATTGTCATTGTGTGTGAGGAGGTCTTGCTTGTAATCTAGACAAATTAGTCCAGGTGGTCTGACACAGCTTCATAAATGGGAACCCTAGCTTAAATCATAATTCACAATGTGCTGAACACAAAGTTATTCTGTGTAAGAATAAAACACAAAAAAATAAACAGTAATTGAAATTAAGTGCATCATACTCTTAAAGAAACAGTTTAAAAAATGAAATTGTTATTTGTTATTATTAATTGTTAAATGGAGTCACAATGTTAAAATAGCACTAATTGACAAATTATATAACTATTTATTTGATTGTGTGCTACAAATGTATTTGTCCCCTTGATTCTACACAACTTGATCCACTGTATTTATCAAATGAGTAAGTTAGAGCCGACTACAGACACCTTTGTGCTTTATCACTTCATTACACTTGCCATTTTTGCTTTAGCCCTACTTAATTTTTTGTGACATTACTTATTGCTTCCTAATAATATGTAATTGACACATGTAGAATGACTACGGCAAGGTCGTACATGATGTTACATGGGGTGAGTTAGATCAAAGTTTAATTAACCTTTCTTAATATTCCACAGAAAGTCTTTCTCTATCATGCAAAATAGTGAAAGGGAATAAATGTAACACATTATATGGTCATTATTTTTGGATTTTGGGGGATTAGACTTTGCTCTATTATTTTTTCTGTTTAACAATCTTTTTTAAGAATATATTTAAATCTACAGTATATATATATAAGGAGGTGGCAACTGAGTTCCTTAAGTAGTCATAAGAACGAAAGCAATAGCAGGCCAGTGCCTGATTTTAATTATGTATAACATCTTCAGTTGTTTATTGGAATAATACTATAGGCCTCATTTATGAAGCTGCAAAAGCAGCTTCAGGGTGTCAGCATTTCAGGCTAGCTCATGTGAGCCTGAAAGATAGTTAAAGGGACATAATACTCATATGCTAAATCACTTGAAATTGATGCAGTATAACTGTAAAAAGCTGACAGGAAAATATCCCCTGAGGATCTCTATGTAAAAAAAGAAGATATTTTATCTCACAATTTCCTCAGAGTAAGTTCTGTGTAAAAAGTTATACTCAGCAGCAGCCACCAAGCTGCAGGTAAAAAAAAAAAATTGAAATGAAAAGCAGCCAATCAGCATCAGCAGAACTCTTTTACTGTGATCTCATGAGATTTCATAGTAAACTTCCTTAAACCGAATAGGGAAATAAGATGAGAGTGCACGAAACTCAATCCCTTAGCTGTCCCGGGACAGACAACCTGATTTGCTGCTTAGAAGTCCTTTACAATGGGATGTGGCTACTGAGTAACTTTTGAGGTAAAACATATTTCTTTTTTACATAGAGATGTTCAGGTGATATTTTCTAGTCAGCTTTTTACAGCTATGCTGCATCACTTTCAAGTGTTTCAACACTTGGTTATCATGGCCCTTTAAGCGTAGTTACTTAGCCTAAAGTGTGGCAGAGTGAAATCATCCCAATCAGATCTAATTGGGAGAATTGACATCCCCTGTTTGTATGCAATTGGGCCCAGTGTGAGCAGGGGGCAGCATTGCAAAAGCAGCATCTTTTGCAATGTTAAATGCTTGAAGTGAAGCTGAGTAGACAGGTTAAAGGGAGAGAACCTTGTCCGCCAGACCATTAATAAATAGGGCCATATGAGCTATAAAATTTTAGCAATCTATTAATAAGGTCTATAATCTTTTTGTATATTAACCATGTTCTAGAGTAAATTCACCATATACCTGTAAACATTAATGTTCTTTGTATCTTCAGTAAATAATATCCTTAAAAATGTCTTATGAAAATATTTCACCAAAATATTTAATTACTCATATGTAACTTTAAATACAATATTTATTAAGGTATTCTACCATTTTATTTGATAGACGAGATGCTGTATTATTTTTCCTTTGTATCTTCATTTATTTTGTGTTTGTTCTGTAATAGATGGATCAACAGAAGTCCCAGGTGCATTTGACAGGTCAATATCAGTAGTAGGGAATAGACTAATATTCTCAGTAACTGATTGATTTTCCCAAGTCGATCAATAAATGTAGCTTTTATCAGTATATCACACTTTTGGCTTTTTAGAGCTTACATTCTGGATTTAATTTTCTCTAACTCTTGCAATATTGCTTGGTTAGAACCAAAATAAGTTGAAAACGTTTTTCAGACAATGCAGCTTCACATACATTGTGATGAAAAATTCATCTGATTTGATCATATGAATGTAAAATAATTACATTAAAAAATTTTTTTAAAAAATGTTATCAGTCAGTCTTACGCCTAGATTTAGAGTTTTGTCGGTAAAGACCCACGTAGCTAATGCTGCTTTTTTCCCCAGCGCACCCTTAAGACAACGCTGGTATTTAGAGTTGTCTGAGTGGCTGCGTTAGGCTCAGAAAAGGGAGCGTTGAGCAGAATTTAGCTCCACTTCAACCCTCAATACCAGCGTTGCCTACGGTAGCGGTAAGCTGGAAAAATGTGCTTGTGCACGATATCCCCATAGGAAACAATGGGGCTGAGCTGGCTGGAAAAAAACCTAACACCTGCAAAAAAACAGCGTTCAGCTCCTAGCGCAGCCCCATTGTTTCCTATGGGGAAACACTCTCTAAGTCTGCACCTAACACCCTAACATGAACCCAGAGTCTAAACACCCCTAACCTTACACTTATTAACCCCTAATCTGCCGCCCCCGCTATCGCTGACACCTGCATTATACTATTAACCCCTAATCTGCCGCTCCGGACACCGCCGCAACCTACATTATCCCTATGAACCCCTAATCTGCTGCCCCTAACATCGCCGACACCTATATTATATTTATTACCCCCTAATCTGCCCCCCCCCAACATCGTCGCTACCTTACCTACACTTATTAAAACCTAATCTGCCGACCGCACATCGCCGCCACTATAATAAATGTATTAACCCCTAAACCGCCACACTCCCGCCTCGCAAACACTATAATAAATTTTATTAACCCCTAATCTGCCCTCCCAAACATCGCCGCCACCTACCTACAATTATTAACCCCTAATCTCCTGCCCGCCCGCAACGTCACCGCTACTATAATAAAATTATTAAACCCTAAACCTAACTCTAACCCTAACCCTAACACCCCTCTAAATTAAATATAATTTTAATTAAACTAAATAATATTCCTATAATTAAATAAATTATTCCTATTTAAAACAAAATTCTTACCTATCAAATAAACCCTAATGTAGCTACAATATAACTAATAGTTACATTGTAGCTATTTTAGGATTTATATTTATTTTACAGGCAACTTTGTATTTATTTTAACTAGGTACAATAGCTATTAAATAGTTAAGAACTATTTAATAGATACCTAGTTAAAATAAGTACAAAATTACCTGTAAAATAAATCCTATCCTAAGTTGCAAATACACCTAACACTACACTATCATTATATTAATTAAATAAATAAACTACAATTATCTAAACTAAAATACAATTAAATAAACTAATCTATAATACAAAACAAACATTAAATTACAAAAAATAATCAGCCAATAGAATGCGAGCTCAATACGATTGGCTGATTGCAACAGCCAATCAGATTTTTCCTACCATAATTCCGATTGGCTGATAGAATCAGACAATCGGAATTGAAAGGACGCCTTCTTGGATGACGTCCCTTAAAGGAACCTTCATTCGTCGGGAAGTCGTCGGTTGAAGAGGATGGCTCCGCGTCGGCTCCTTTGAAGATGGCTCCGCTCCGGATGGATGAAGATTGAAGACGCCGCCTGGATGAAGACTTCTACCGGATGAAGGACCTCCTCTGCACACCTTGGATGAAGAATTCGGCTCAGCTGGGTGAAGACGACTCAAGGTAGGATGATCTTCAGGGGGTTAGTGATAGGTTTTTTAAGGGGGGTTTGGGTGGGTTAGAGTAGGGGTATGTGGGTGGTGGGTTGTAATGTTGGGGGGGTATTGTATTTTTATTTTCAGGTAAAACAGCTGATTACTTTGGGGCAATGCCCCGCAAAAAGCCCTTTTAAGGGCTGGTAAAAGAGCTGATTACTTTTGTAATTTAGAATAGGGTAGGGCATTTTTTTATTTTGGCGGGATTTTTTATTTTATTAGGGGGCTTAGATTAGGTGTAATTAGTTTAAACTTCTTGTAATATTTTTTTATTTTTTGTAATTTAGTGTTTGTTTTTTTTGTATTATAGATTAGTTTATTTAATTGTATTTTAGTTTAGATAATTGTAGTTTATTTAATTAATTTAATGATAGTGTAGTGTTAGGTGCATTTGGAACTTAGGTTAGGATTTATTTTATAGGTAATTTTGTACTTATTTTATCTAGGTAGCTATTAAATAGTTATTAACTATTTAATAGCTATTGTACATAGTTAAAATAAATACAAAGTTGCCTGTAAAATAAATATAAATCCTAAAATAGCTATAATGTAACTATTAGTTATATTGTAGCTATATTAGGGTTTATTTGATAGGTAAGTATTTAGTTTTAAATAGGAATAATTTATTTAATTATAGGAATATTATTTAACTTAGGGGGGTGTTAGGGTTAGGGTTAGAGTTAGG
This sequence comes from Bombina bombina, assembly GCF_027579735.1. NCBI lineage: Eukaryota > Metazoa > Chordata > Amphibia > Anura > Bombinatoridae > Bombina > Bombina bombina. Next base: position 1,263,361,179 of record NC_069500.1, on the reverse strand, counting down.
TTTAGGGGTTAATAATTTTATTATAGTAGCGGCGACGTTGCGGGCGGGAGATTAGGGGTTAATAATTGTAGGTAGGTGGTGGCGATGTTAGGGAGGGCAGATTAGGGGTTAATAAAATGTATTATAGTGTTTGCGAGGCGGGAGTGTGGTGGTTTAAGGGTTAATACATTTATTATAGTGGTGGCGAGGTCCGGTCAGCAGATTAGGGGTTAATAAGTGTAGGTAGGTGGCGGCGACGATGGTGGGGGCAGATTAGGGGGTAATAAATATAATATAGGTGTTGGCGATGTTAGGGGCAGCAGATTAGGGGTTCATAGCTATAATGTAGGTGGCGGCGGTGTCCGGTGGGGAGATTAGGGGTTAAAAAATTTTATTAGAGGGTTGGCGATGTGGGGGGGCCTCGGTTTAGGGGTACACAGGTAGTTTATGGGTGTTAGTGTACTTTATAGCACAGTAGTTAGGAGCTTTATATTCCAGCGTTAGCCCATAAAGCTCTTAACTACTGACTTTTTTTGGCGGTAGGAGTTTTGCCGGTAGAGGGTCTACCGCTCAGTTCTTCCAAGACTCCAAATACCAGCGTTAGGCAAATCCCATAGAAAAGATAGGATACGCAATTGGCGTAAGGGGATCTGCGGTAGCCTGGAGTCGCGGAAAGGAAGTGAGCGGTAGACCATTTCCTGGTTGACTCTAAATACTAGCGGGTGGTAAAAAGCAGCGTTAGGACCCCTTAACGCTGCTTTTGACGGCTAACACCAAACTCTAAATCTACCCGTTAGTTTTTTATTACTTACACTGGTATTTAAAGACAAATTATTTTCAAAACAGACAGGGCCAGATTACCCATTTTGTACCAATGTTATCGTTCCTACAATATTTTTAGCACAAATATATTTATGCTTTAATTGGTTCAAAAAAAATCTCCTTAGAGCTGCATCAGACATTTGGACCTATAGTTATATCACTTTTATCAAAAAGCAATACAAAATATACTAAGGGCCAGATTATGAGTGGCGCGTTATCAGGTTTTTGCGTTTGTTTGTGCGCAAATTAAATTGCATTTGTATTACAAGTTGAAAGTAAATGCAAACGTGTGAGTGCAATCGTGATTTACACTAGAATGATTACAGCAAGCACAGAACTCTTGTTAACTGTTATGCAAAACTAAAAAGTGCCACAAAGCACATCAAAAATAAATTACACAACACAGTTACACTCATAATAACGCCATCTAATAAAAAGTATAAAAAAAAATATTGCACAAAAAATTTATGAAGGTTTAACCCCTTAACGACCGAGGACGTGCAGGGTACGTCCTCTATAAAAGTCACATAACGACCAAGGACGTACCCTGCACGTCCTCGGTCTGGAAAGCAGCAGGAAGCGATCCTGCTCGCTTCCAGCTGCTTTCCGGTTATTGCAGTGATGCCTCGATATCGAGGCATACTGCAATAACCTTTAGTAGCCATCCGATGCAGAGAGGGCCACTCTGTGGCCCCTCTCTGCACCGGACATCCATGGCTTTCATCGTTGGTGGGTGGGAGCCTGTGTGGGAGGCGGGTGGCAGCCATCGATGGCCCAGGTGATGTGGAGGGGGGCGGGAACGTGGGCGAGGATACCCGGGGGCGCGCACGGTTGCATGCACGTGCACAGGGAGGTGGGCGCGTGCACGGGGAGGGAGCGGGTGGGAACTGCTACACTACAGAAAATTTTAACTGATTAGTGGAGAAAAAGGGGGGGGGGGGGAAGGTAAGTTAAAAAAAAGGGTCATCAGGGGGTGTTGGGTTGCTCTGTGGAGGGAGGGAAGCTACACTACAGAAAAAAACGGGAGAAAAAAAATAAAAAAACATTATTTTCTGCAAACTGGGTACTGGCAGACAGCTGCCAGTACCCAAGATGGCCCTCAATAAGGCAGAGGGGGAGGGTTAGAGAGCTGTTTGGGGGGGGATCAGGGAGGTTTGGGGCTATGGGGGGATTCTACAAAGCAGCATATGTAAATATGCCACATTTTAAAAAAATAAAATTAAAAAAGATACCTTTTATTTTAGTACTGGCAGACTTTCTGCCAGTACTTAAGATAGCAGGGACAATTGTGGGGGAGGGAAGGAAGCTGTTTGGGAGGGATCAGGGGGTGTGATGTGTCAGGTGGGAGGCTGATCTCTGCTATAAAGCTAAAATTAACCCTGCAAGCTCCCTACAAACTACCTAATTAACCCCTTCACTGCTAGCCATAATACATATGTTATTCACAGAAGCAATTAGCGACCTTCTAATTACGCCAAAGTCATATATTTCTGCTATTTCTGAACAAAGGGGATCCCAGAGAAACATTTACAACCATTTGTTCCATAATTGCACAAGCTGTTTGTAAATAATTTCAGTGAGCAACCTAATGAAATTTTTTTTTAATTTGATTGCATTTGGCGGTGAAATGGTGGCATGAAATATACCAAAATGGGCCTAGATCAATACTTTGGGTTGTCTACTACACTACAGCTAAAATTAACCCTAGAAGCTCCCTACATCCTCCCTAATTAACCCCTTCACTGCTGGGCATAAAACACGTGTGGTGCGCATTGGCATTTAGCAGCCTTCTAATTACCAAAAAGCAAAGCCAAAGTCATATATGTCTGCTATTTATGAACAAAGGGGATCCCAGAGAAGCATTTACAACCATTTATTCCATAATTGCATAAGTTGTTTGCAAATAATTTCAGTGAGAAACCTAAAGTTTGTGAAAAAATTTGTGAAAAAGTGAACAATTTTTTTTATTTGATAGCATTTGGCGGTGAAATGGTGGCATGAAATATACCAAAATGGGCCTAGATAAATACTTTGGGATGTCTTCTAAAAAAAATATATACATGTCAATGGATATTCAGGGATTCCTGAAAGATATCAGTGTTCTAATGTAACTAGCGCTAATTTTGAAAAAAAAAGTGGTTTGGAAATAGCAAAGTGCTACTTGTATTTATGGCCCTATAACTTGCAAAAAAAGCAAAGAACATGTAAACATTGGGTATTTCTAAACTCAGGACAAAATTTAGAAACTATTTAGCATGGGTGTTTTTTCGTGGTTGTAGATGTGTAACATATTTTGGGGGTCAAAGTTAGAAAAAGTGTGTTTTTTTCAATTTTTTCCTCATATTTTATAGGGGTTTTTTATAGTAAATTATAAGATATGATGAAAATAATGGTATCTTTTGAAAGTCCATTTAATGGTGAGAAAAACGGTATATAATATGTGTAGGTACAGTAAATGAGTAAGAGGAAAATTACAGCTAAACACAAACACTGCAAAAATGTAATAATAGCCTTGGTCCCAAACGGACAGAAAATGGAAAAGTGCTGTGGTCATTAAGGGGTTAAAGATACGAGATCTCAGGTGTTTAGATAATATATATTTTATATTTAGTTAGCATATATAATCGCATATATTTAGAAATATGTATTTATGAGTAAATGGAACATACTCTTCTAGGTGAAATATTCATATTTTTATGTTGGGTTAGCAGAGTTGAGAATATGCGTTCAGGTTAGCGCAGGAGTAGGATTTTTCCACTTTTTTGCTCCATTAACTTCTATGGGGAAAAAGGTTATTAAGCGCGATATTCTAACTTTGGGTTTTTGGGTGCATCAGATAAGCAGGCGAGGAATAACTTTTTATTTTAAACTTGTAATCTGAGCGTAACTCGATGCACAAAACAAGGTTTACTTTTAGCGCAGTGAGTGCACAAGCGAAAGTGCTAAATAATACTCCACTTGTAATCTGTCCCTAAGTTCACTGATTAATTAGTAGTTATGTTAAAAAAATATGCTTAGGACTAATTATTCATCACTAAATTGTTTTATGGTGCTTTCCTATATTCATCAGTAGGGGGTTTGGTTTGGCTGAATTATGTCAACATTATTCATGAGTTAACATAATTCATCTGCTATTTTAATCCCTTTTGTGTACATTATGACACGTGTTGATCATCTGCACAATGTATTTAGTGTAGGCAACAACCAAGTGTTGTTGTACAGGGGGGTGCTTTTGGAGTTCATTATGGCCCCCTTGCACTTACCCCTGCAGCCCTGGTGGTCTATTGGAATGGCACCACTGAGGTAATCCAGTGGTACTTATATCACCACCATGCATATCTCCGCCTTCTCCCTAATTTTGGGTTGCCACCTCCTGGACAGTAAATTAATTCTGGACAGCACATGAATAAAGCTGCTGGATAACACTAATTGTTGGGTAGATTACAAGTCTTGCATTATGAACTGTGAGGTGCTAACGTGCAGTTTTTTCTCACCGCTCACTTCCCTGCAGCGCTGGTATTACAGGTTTTTACAAACCCGGCGTTAACAGGCAAGAAGTGAGCGTAGAGCAAAATTGAGCTCCACACTGCACTCTAATACCAGCGCTGCTTAAGTGAGCGGTGAGCTGGTTATATGTGCTTGTGCTTGATTTTCCCATAGACATCAATGGGGAGAGCCGGCTGAGAAAAAGTCTAACACCTGCAAAAAAGCAGTGTAAAGCTCCGTAACGCACCCCCATTGATTCCTATGGGGAAACTAAAGTTATGTTTACACCTAACACCCTAACATGACCCCCCGAGTCTAAACACCCCTAATCTTACACTTATTAACCCCTAATCTGCCTCCCTCGACATCTCTGACACTTACATTATTCTTATTAACCCCTAATCTGCCGCTCTTGGACATCGCCGCCACCTAAATTATACTTATTAACCCCTAATCTGCTGCCCCCAACATCGCCAACACCTACATTATATTTATTAACCCCAATTTGCCACCCCCAATGTCGCTGCAACCTACCTACATTTATTAACCCCTAATTTGCCTCCCCCAACGTCGCCGCAACTATAATATATTTTTTAACCCCTAAACCTAAGTCTAACCCTAACACCCCCTAACTTAAATATAATTTAAATAAATATAAACAAAATTCCTATCATTAACTAAATAATTCATATTTAAAACTAAATACTTACCTGTAAAATAAACCCTAAGCTAGCTTCAATATAACTAATAGTTACATTGTAGCTAGCTTAGGGTTTATTTTTATTTTACAGGCAAGTTTGTATTTATTTTAACTAGGTAGAATAGTTACTAAATAGTTATTAATTATTTAATAACTACCTAGCTAAAATAAATACAAATTTACCTGTAAAATAAAACCTAACCTAAGTTACACTAACACCTAACACTACACTACACTTAAATAACTTACATAAATTAAATACAATTAAATAAATTAAATACAATTAGCTTAATTACAATAAAACTCACACTAAATTATAGAAAATAAAAAACAAATTACAAGATATTTTAACTAATTACACCTAATCTAAGAGCCCTATCAAAATAAAAAAGCCCCCCAAAAGAAAAAAAAAAAACCCTTAGCCTAAACTAAACTATCAATAGCCCTTAAAAGGGCCTTTTGTGGGGCATTGCCCCAAAAAAATCAGCTCTTTTACCTGTACAAAAAAATACAAATACCCCCCCAAGAGTAAAACCCACCACCCACACAACCAACCCCCCCCCCAAATAAAACCCTAACTGAAAAAACCTAAGCTCCCCATTGCCCTTAAAAAAAAAAACTAAAAACAAAACCCACCCAATACACCCTTAAAAAATCCTAACACTAACCCCCGAAGATTCACTTACCGGGAGATGTCCTCAATGAAGCCGGCAGAAGTGGTCCTCCAGACGGGCAGCCAATAGGATTTTTTCTACCTTAATTTTGATTGGCTGATAGAATTCTATCAGCCAATCGGAATCTAAGGGACGCCATCTTGGATGACATCACTTAAAGAGATATTCATTTCCGAAGAAGACATTGATTGAAGAGGATGCTCTGCACCGGATGTCTTGAAGATGGAGCCACTCCACGTCGGAAGGATGAAGATAGAAGATGCTGTCTGGATAAAGACTTCTGCCCATCTGGAGGACCACTTCTGCCCATCTGGAGGACCACTTATGCTGGCTTCGTTGAGGACATCTTGCCACTTGGATGAAGACTTCTCCCGGTAAGTGAATCTTTGGGGGTTAGTGTTAGGATTTTTTAAAGGTGTATTGGGTGGGTTTTATTTTTAGGTTAGGGCTTTGGGCAGCAATAGAGCTAAATGCCCTTTTAAGGGCAATGCCCATCCAAATGCCCTTTTCAGGGCAATGGGGAGCTTAGGTTTTTTTAGTTAGGCTTTTATTTGGGGGGTTGGTTGTGTGGGTGGTGGGTTTTACTGTTGGGGGGTGTTTGTATTTTTTATCTACAGGTAAAAGAGCTGATTTCTTTGGGGCAATGCCCTGCAAAAGGCCATTTTAAGGGCTATGTGTAGTTTAGATAAGGCTAGTTTTTTGTTTTTTTTTCAATTTTAGGGGGGCTTTTATATTTTGATAGGGCTATTAGATTAGGTGTACTTAGTTTAAAGATCTTGTAATTTGTTTTTTATTTTCTGTAATTTAGTGTGTTTTTTTTGTAATTAAGCTAATTGTATTTAATTTATTTAATTGTATTTAATTTATGTAAGTTATTTAATTGTAGTGTAGTGTTAGGTGCTAGTGTAACTTAGGTTAGGTTTTATTTTACGGGTTAATTTGTATTTATTTTAGCTAGGTAGTTATTAAATAGTTAATAACTATTTAGTAACTATTCTACCTAGTTAAAATAAATACAAACTTGCCTGTAAAATAAGAATAAGCCCTGGGATAGCTACAATATAACTATTAGTTATATTGTTGCTAGCCTAGGGTTTATTTTATAGGTAAGTATTTCGTTTTTTGTTGTTGTTTTTTTTTTTGTTTTTTTTAAACCAAGCTTTATTGATCAAATATAAATAACATTAACAACAATTGAAGTTACATCTGGCAATAGGTTCTTCTATTTAGCTTAAGTTAGATGAGCTTAGTTACATTAAAGTCCATATCTGTTCTTTGCCAACATGACTCCAATGAGCTTGTAATTATAAAAGTCAATTTTTCTCTTTTTTCTCAGTAAAAGGTATAACACAACAATAAAAATAATTCCCGGTTCCTCAGAGTCCTTTGATGTTATTATCTTGTTCAACTATCCTCACAGAAAAAAGAGTAGTGTAGCCATAGAGAAGTAAGAAAAGAAACTGGAGAGGGGGTAAAGAAGAAGAGAAAGGAAGGGAAAGAAAGAGAAGGGGAGAGAGGGGGGGGAAGGGGAGGGGCAAGCATTCAGCAGTTGCTCATGGCCTTGTGCCTGGGTGCCACTAAACTCCCTAATTAGATCAGAGTTCCCTTCCATTGTGCCAGCATCACTTCATAGGTCTCTATTTGGTTTGTTTTAAGATAGTGCAGTTTTTCTAAGGCAAGCAAGTCAGTCACTGAAGTACGCCATTCCGAGATTGTGGGGATATCGGTTGACTTCCACTTTCTAGGTATCAGTCGCTTTGCTCCTGTAAGCATTATTAGTAGGAGAGATTGATTGTGTGTGTTTTTGATCTTGGGAAGGTTTAAGAAAAGGAGTGCCTCTGGAGAGGCAGGGACCCCCATTTGCAAAATATCAGACATTTGCCTGAAGGTAGTCGCCCAGAAGCCGTTCAGGGCCGGGCATGACCACCATATATGCAGGGGTGTCCACTCACCCCCGCAGCCCCTCCAGCATAGGGGGCTAGTCATAGGGTATAGACAATGCAATTTTTTCGGCGTGAGATACCATCTGCACTGAAGTTTCAGATGGATCTCCTGTACTATTGCTGAGATAGAGGAGCGTTTGATCAGCCGGAATGCTCTGTGCCATTCCTCTTGTTCGTAATCCCTGCCAAGTTCTTTGTGCCAGGCCAGTGCGTATGTGGGGAGAGGGTGGTCTGGGGGGACTGTAAGTAGTTTATAAATTAGGGAAATCAGTCGTTTTTGAGGAGTGCTAGAGATACAAAGTCGTTCAAAGGGGGTTGGGTCTCTTGCTAGTTGTTTTTTATGCTTGTGGTGTGTAACATAATGTAGGAGTTGGTTATATCTCAACCAAGAGGAAAAGATGTGATTATTTATCTCCGACATTTGGTGCTGTGACTTAAACTTCCCATTCTCTATCGCGCTATATAGGCAGCCCTCTTTAAGGGAGTATGCTATGCGTTGTCTTTTCCCTAGTGTGTGGTATGGTAGGAGCGGATTTTTGAATATTGGGAGTAGGGGGGAAAACCTTGAGGTAATATGTACGCTGGTAGAGGCTATCTTATCCCACTCTGCAAAGATCTCTTTTAGGATAGGATATTTGTGCAGTATTTTGGGACGATGTATTGCTGGTGTCCACGCCAGTATGCCTACGTTGTTAAGTCCCAAGATCTTATTGTCTATTTTAACCCAAGTTTTGTTGTCCTCGTTTTTGGACCATTCTACTATATGCTGTAGTATGATAGCTCTATTGTATGCCTTCAAGTCCGGGAAGCCCAGCCCCCCCCTATCCCTTGGGAGATACATGGTTTTTCGTGGTATGCGGGGCTTTGCACCCCTCCATACAAATTGCTCCAGGGCGCCTTGCAGTTGAGCTAAGTAATCCCCTGGTAGTGTTGTAATCACCGCTTGCATGATGTATAGGATCCGTGGTAGGATATTCATTTTAATGATGCCTATTTTGCCAAGCCAGGATAACGGTTTGTTCTTCCATGACGAAAGATCTCTAACTATCTCATCTTTTAGTTTTAGATAGTTGACCTTGAACAGGTCTTGGTGTTTGTATGTGATATGTATACCCAGATAGCGTAGGCTTGTTGTAGAGATCGGGATCCCATAGTCCGTCCGGAGCATGTCCACATGCTCCGTCGGAGCGGTAATATTCAATAGTTCAGACTTTCCCAAATTGAGGTGGAAATTCGAGACTGTGCCATATAGGTCCAGTTCCTTAAGGAGTTCTGGTACTGATGTATCTATACTTGTGAGAGTGTACAGAACGTCATCGGCATAGAGTGAATGTTTATGTTCCATATCACCCACATTAATGCCCTTAATCTTGTCATTTTGTCTGACTCTGTGTGCCAGGGCCTCAATGGATAATGCAAAGAGGAGCGGAGACAGGGGGCACCCCTGCCTCGTTCCGTTTGTTATATGAAATGAGTTTGATAGTGAACCATTTACCCTTACGCGCGCGCAAGGGGAGGAATACAGGGCGAACACCATATTCAGGAAGGGCTCCCCAAAATTCATTGATTCCATCACCCGACGCAGAAAAGGCCAACCGACTCGGTCTCGCATAGCTGATCAGTTGCAGTACCTTGGTGGTGTTATCACGGGCCTCTCTGCCCGGTATAAATCTGACCTGGTCTGGGGAAACCAAATTTGGGAGATAGATATTTAGTCGATTTGCTAGGATTTTGGCCAATATCTTTACATCGGTGTTTAGTAGGGAGATGGGCCTGAAATTTGCTGGGGTGGTGTGTTCTTTACCTGGCTTGGGGATGATTGTGATATGTGCTTCCAGCATAGCTTCTGACAGCTTAGGGTCATCTCTCAGATCATTAAATAGTTGTAATATGTGTGGGGCTAGCTCCGGGAGATATTTCTTATAATACCTAGGAGTAAGGCCATCCGGGCCCGGGCATTTCCCTCCAGGGAGGTCTTTAATCGCCTTAGACAACTCATCCAGTGTTATTTGGGCATTCAATGTGTTTGCCTCAAGGTCGGACAGTCGGGGTAGATATAAGTCAGATAAATGTTCCCGTAATCGGTTTTCATTTTGGGTATGTAATTCTTCTGCTGTATGTACAGTGTCTGTTGTCTGTGTCAAGTTATACAATTTACTGTAATATGAATGGAAAGTTTCCGCTATCTGCTTAGTGCTCTTTATCTTAGAACCATCCTTGGAAGTCAGGGAGTGTATATACACTTTTAATTGTGTCCTACGAATTGATCTAGCCAGCAATTTGCCAGGTTTGTTTCCCCCTTCGTGATATCTTTGTTTAGTCCTAAGTAAGCGCGTGTGGAAAGCTGCCAATAGGTGGTTATTTAGTTCTTTTTTAGCTTCCATAAGAAGGTTTTTTGTGGTCTGGGACGTCATGTCTTGTTTATGTGTAGCTTCCAACTCCGTTATCTTTTAAAGTAGATTGGTGTGTTTGTCTCTATATTGTCTGATTAATCTGGCCTTATGTTTAAGGAATTCTCCACGAACCACGCATTTGTGTGCCTCCCAAGTGATTAGTCGTGATGTGCCTGACGGGTCATTTAGAGAAAAATAGTCCGTTAGTGATTTACGTATATCGTCAGCTATCAAGGGGGTTTCAAGTAAAGAGTCGTCTAGTCTCCATATATATGCTGTTGCTGGGATGTCAGGCCACTCTATGTTGCAGATTACTGGCGCGTGGTCCGACCAGGTGATTGAGCCTATAGTTGCATCCGCCACCATGTCCAGTCCTGTTGAGTCCATGAAGAAGTAATCTATGCGGGAGTATTTGTTGTGTGGGGCAGAATAATAGGTATAGTCACGTTGCGTTGGGTGTATTATCCTCCATACATCATGGAGTTGTACGTCAGTAAGGGAAGTCTTAATGGCTTTGACTGTCTTGTTAGGAACGTTGGATACCCCATTAGAGGTGTCAAGCTGCGGGTCTATAGGGATATTTAAGTCTCCGGCTACAAAAACAGGCCCTTTTGAGTGGTCAAGCAGTGTTTTGAGCGCTTTTTTAATAAATTGATGTTGTGCCACATTAGGGGCATACATACAAACAAGGGTGATTGGGTGTTCATAAAGTGAGCCCCTCACTAACAGGTATCGGCCATCTGTATCTTTTTCGACTTGTGCTAGTTGGAAGGCTACTGCTCTATGTATCAATATGCCCACTCCCCCTTTCCTTTCTGTTCCTGATGAAAAGTATGCGGTGGTGTATATGCTATCAGACCATTTTGGTTCCCTGTTTCTACGGAAGTGCGTCTCTTGTATAAAAAGTATTTGACTGTTTAGGCGCTGTAAGTCTTTTAGAGCTATTGAATGCTTACCGGGGCTATTGAGTCCCTTCGCGTTTATGGACGTCATTGTGAGGTAGTGTGAGCAAAACTTGCTTGTTTTACTAGCCATGCTATAAAAAAGGAGGAGTTTTCTAGTTGTGGGGAAGAAAAAAAAAAAAAACACAAAGGGGAGGGGAAAAGGGAGGGGGATGTGGTTAGGTTAGGGAAGGGAGTAATTGAGCGTTTGGAGGAAAAGTATTGAGTTTGGGGAAGATTTGAAAGGCAAAGGAGAAGAGGCAACCAAGAAGAGGCGCTTTATTTAGATGCCCGACACCAGAGGCAAAGAGAACACAAAAAGAAGATAGCAAAATAATTCACACAATAAGATTGGTGTCTATCGGGGTTGTAACCCCAGGACAGATAACTTTCTGAGTACATTCTATTGCTCTCAACTGGGGGGGAGCCCCCCGTCAAGGTTCAATTACAATCAACGGTAATAACAAAACTATTAATAATACATGTGGGAGTGTGGTAAGTAGCGCGATTAGTGAAGTCTAAATTGGATAAGGTGTGAGGAATGGGAGGGGTAAGAGTGGGGGTGGGTGTGGGGGGAGGATGAAGGAGAAAGTGGAAACAAGTAATTTTACCCCCAGTGTTAAGGGTATCCATACCTAATGTAATAAATGGAACTAAAATGTATAGTAACTTGGGGTGTATAATGAGCGTTTGTGGCCCATTAGAGATATGAAGGTGTGCATGATTTAGGGTAGCTATATTGTGTTAATCTAATGCTTAGAGTTGGAGTAAAGGTGCCTGAGGTCTTAGTTATTTCACCTCTTGTGACGGGTATAGACAATAAGAGCTGTAGGCGGGTCTGGCATACTCTGTTCTGGATGTACTCGTGATCATTCAAAAGGTGGGTGCATCAGTTAGAGTAGAAGAGTTTGCAAGAGGTAGGTAGTAGAGGAGGATGTGCTGGGGAGTAGGGGAGTGGGAGGGAGAGAAAAGATTGATATATATTATTGCTTCACTTTTTGGGTGTGATATCCCACTGTAAACCATAATCTGAGCAAAAGTACATAACAAAACTGTTTATAGATGTGCCTGATTGATAGGCCTGGCATAAGAAAAATAAATGGGTGTACATTCAACATTATAACAAATAGTAACATTTAGACTGAATGGAGGAAAATTAAATTCCAAACATATGCGACCCAGTGGTAGGTAGCATAATTATTAAAGAAAAAGGATACAGTTGTAAGTTTAGTTGTGCTGTCAAAGCCCAAAAGAGGTATTATTCAGGCAGTTTGTCTTTCAGCAGCAATATTTAGTTTAAGCGAAGCTGAGTGTCTTCCTCAGTCCGGCTAGGGAGGGACTTCCCTGCTTTGTTGCACGGTAGTTTCCGATTTGTCCCCCTTTATGGAGAGCGCTGAGTAAAAGGCTTGTAGGTCTCCTCCAGGTCTGTAAACTGCAGTTCTGTTGTTGTACGTGGCTATTAGTGAAACTGGAAAACCCCAGTGGTACTGCACTTTGTAATCTCTGAGGGTTTGAGTGATGTGGCCTAGTTCTCTTCGTTTCTGTAACGTTATTGGCAAGATATCTGAGAACAACTGAATCTCTTTGCCAGCGTGCATGATGACCTGCTTGACTCTGGTGTGTTTAAGGATATTTTCTTTGTCCTTAAAATTAAGGAACCTAATTATTATGTCTCTGGGTGGGGTTTTTGGCGGGGGTGGGGGCCTTAAGGCCCTGTGGGCCCTTTCCATGACAATATCAGGAGAGTCCGGTGTGTCTTTGATGGTTCTAAAAAGACTCTGTAGATAGCCCTCAATAGCAGGAGGGTGGATAGTTTCAGTAACACCTCTGACTCTTACGTTGTTTCTACGACAGCGATTTTCTAATTCCTCCATTTTCTCTGATAGGAGCTGTATAGTGGTTTGTTGCTGGTGTAAGTCCCTGCTATTGTTTTGGGCTGTGCTGGCTGTTGCTATGTGGTCTTGCTCTATTTTAGTGACCCTGTGATCTAGTGCAGTTATGTCTTTTTTAAGGTCTCCAAAGAGACTGCGCATCTCCTGCAGGACACCCTGTATGTCCTCCTTGGATGATAGATGTTGGAGGTCACTTTTAGTCAGGGGTTGAGTATGATCTTCCATCCGTGCTGCTTGTGCACTGCTAGGGTGGGGGTGTTGGACTGCTTCCATGTTATTTATTTGTGGGGTAGAGGTGTTATCTAGCTGGTTAAGATATCGGCTTAGCGGTCTTGCAGCAGTGGTTTTCTCCGCTTTATGTGTTTTTTTATTAGGCATTCCCTTTAGGAGAAACGTGTGCCTGAGTAATGAGTCTTGCTTCGTTTATATTAACCCCTCTTTTATATGTAGGTATTAGGGATTATCTATATACCGCAAATTACATTTGCATACAGTTCCCCACAGGAGAAGATCAATATTGGAGCTATAGTGCAGAATAAAGTTGTGGGAGCTTTCCAAAATATTAGTACCCCTTGTCAGGTGTGAGGTAGACTATTTAGATCGTGAGGCGCTAAGAGGCACAATTACAGTCACAAAAGCCCCTAGCTGTGTTGTACCCACCAGCGTTCTGTTGTGTCCGTGTTTATGGGAGTCTGACAGTGATCTTACCACTGCTGCGCTGCTCTGTGTCGGCTCTTGCCCCTACATCCTGTTGGTTAACTCCGTAGCCACGTGGGTGTTCTCTTTCTGGCAGGGCAGTCGCTCCACTTCTAAAGCGGTCAACTCACCTCGGGTAAGTTATTGAGGTGCAGGTCACCGGGTGGATCAGATTTATTAGCAGAGTCAAGTGCCCAATTGTTGCGGCTATCAGCCTCACGGTGCCTTGCCGTTTTTATATGTTGCGGCCTTCTATGTTTCCGGCCTCCCCCTGCTGCGTGTATGGCGCTGACTTTCTCTTCTCCGTCTCTTAGGCCACTTGCTACTGAGCTTTGCTGGGTTTTTTAGTGCCAGGCCATTCACATGAGTATATAATTAGTGGGTATGCTCAAAAAAGGTCATTTTATACCGTGTATTATTTCGTTATCTGTCCTTGGGATTAGGAGCTCAGTTAGTACCCAGCCATCCGCCTGCGTGGCCAAACTCCGCCCAAAGTATTTAGTTTTAAATAGGAATAATTTAGTTAATGATAGTAATTTTATTTAGATTTATTTAAATTATATTTAAGTTAGGGGGTGTTAGGGTTAGGGTTAGACTTAAGTTTAAAGGGTTAATAAATTTAGAATAGTGGCGGTGACATTGGGGATGGAAGATTAGGGATTAATAAATATAATGTAGGTGGCGGCAATGTTAGGGGCGGCAGATTAGGGGTTTATAATATTTAACTAGTGTTTGCGAGGCGGGAGTGCGGCGGTTTAGGGGTTAATAAGTTTATTATAGTGGCAGTAATGTCCGGAGCGTCAGATTAGGGGTTAATAATTTTATTATAGTGTTTGCGTTGTGGGAGGGCCGCGGTTTAGGGGTTAATAGGTCGTTTATGGGTGTTAGTGTACTTTTTAGCACTTTAGTTATGAGTTTTATGCTACAGCATTGTAGTGTAAAACTCATAACTACTGACTTTAAAATGCGTTAGGAATCTTGGTGGTAGAGACTGTACCACTCACTTTTTGGCCTCCCAGGCAGACTCGTAATACCAGCACTATGGAAGTCTCATAGAAAAAAAGCTTAACGAAATTTACTTAAGTAGGTTTGCGGTAAGGCCAAAAAAGTGTGAGGTACACCTACACCTGCAAGACTCGTAATAGCAGCGGGCATAAAATGGCAGCGTTAGGACCTGTTAACGCTGCTTTTTCACCTTACCGCAAAACTCATAATCTAGGCGTGTGTCTCAGCTAACCCTGCAGCATGTGTAACTCATAACTGTCCAGGAAAACATGGCTGAGGTGGCAACCCTACCCTCACTTTCTCTGTAATCATTTGCACTTTTAATGTGGATTATTAGTTTTGTATCAATAAACATCATATACATTTATTTATAGCTGTATAGCTATTAGATTGAGATTAGAAATTTATTTATATTGGTTTGAATACCTGGATTTAATATTGCTAATTAACTAAGGTAAATTAGTGCTAAGTGTGAACTGAAACTGAAACTCTTTTGTTCCAATACAATAATGAAACCTGAACACGAATAACACGTGTTATGAAATAGAAATAACTTTGATACAGTGAAACCACAATATTAAAACTTAACACATTCATTACAGTGAAAACTTACATTACAATTGTGCAATTGCAGTGGCTTAATAAGTACAATGTTAAAAAGATTACTACTTTTAAAAACACGTTTTTGATAGTGTTTAAAAAAAAGCATTATTGTAAGAAGAAAAGCATGTGACTTACTTTCTTGTGTTATTAATATCCTGTACACAAAATGTTGTTCCTAAAAATAAAAACACAATAAAAAATAAAAACGCATGTTTATTTAAATAGAAACATACTTAAACACAAAAGGCTAGATTACAAGTGGAGCACTACTTAATGCTCCCGCTAGTCTAGCCCTATATTTTGTGTAGACATGTTTTGAAAACATGCCTCCTCCACACTGCTGAGATTCCAGTTCATTAGTGAAGGCATCGAGCCCTATAAAATCCTATGGAAGGCACATTACCACTTGTCTGTACAGTAAAGGTCAGACGCCTTTTTGATAACATTGTACCCTGTGGGAGCTTTACAAGACAAGTGACACTGAAATGGGTAGTTTCTAGTGGACTGGCAATCTTTTGCACATTGGACCTTATGTATTGATGAATAGCAGGCATTACAGGCAGGGGGGCAGTAAACCTTATGTATCTGATGGTTTCTTAACCACTTCACCACTTTAAGAAATTATCCTGATTTCTTGTAATTATATATTTTAGAATCAACAGGATATTTCAAGTAAAACCCAAACAAAACTATTCTCTATATAGATGTAGACTGTGGTAATAATATAGCACTTAAACTGTCATATCTTAGAATAAGTAAAAATCAGGTAGATTACGAGTTGTGCGTTCGTCTTTTAACGCTGAAAAAATGGTAATTTCAGTGTTAAAACAGCAACACAGCCATTACAAGTCTTGTCGGTATAGCTGTATCGCAAGCCTTTTAGCCTGTAACGCAACGTCAGTCCCGCACTCGTGAAAATGACGATTCCCATAGCGCTGCCATTACGAGTTTTGTGGTGAGGCTAAAAAGCTTGCGTTACACCATATAACGACAAGCTCTGTACCGCCATCTGAGAGCAGTAGTTATGAGTTTTACGCAACAAAACTGTTACATAAAACTCATAACTAAACTATTAGAAAGTACACTAAACACCCATAAACTACCTATTAACCCCTAAACTGAGGCACTCCCACATCGCAAATACTATATAAGTTGTTAACCCCGACATCGCTGCCATAAATAAAATGTATAAACCCCTATTCCGCCGCTCCCCAACATCGTCACCACTATAATAAATGTATTAACCCATAAACTGCTGACCTCCCGCATTGCAAACACTATTTAAATATTATTAACCCCTAATCTGCTATCCGCCTACATCTCCCCCACTATACTAAAGTTATTAACCCCTATTCCGCCACTCCCTGACACCACCACCACTATAATAAACCTATTAACCCCTAAACTGCAAGCCTCCCATAACGAAATATACTAAATTAAACTATTAACCCCTAAACCGAAAGCCCCCACATCGCAATAAACTTATTTAAACTAGTAACCCCTAAACCTAATGCCCCCTAACTTTATATTAAAATTACAATTTCCCTATCTTAAATTAAAAATTATCCGTCCAATTAAAAAAACTAAGTTTAAACTAACACTTAAACTAAAATAAATATTAAACTTAAATTAAATTAACTACAAATTAAAGAAAACTAAAATTATTAGCACTACTATAAAAATTACAAAGTATCTAATTACAAAAACTAAGAAACACTAAATTACGAAAAATAACAAACGAAATTATCAAAAATAAAAAAGATTTACACCTAATCTAATAGCCCTATAAAAATAAAAAATCCAACCCAAAATAAAAAACCCTAGCCTACAATAAACTACCAATAGCCCTTAAAAGGGCCTTTTGTGGGACATTGCTCTAAATAAATCAGCTCTTTTACCTGTAAAAAACCCCACAAAGACCCCCCAACAGTAAAACCCACCACCCAACCAACCCCCCAAAATAATAAACCTAACTCTAACAAAAATCTAAGCTACCCATTGCCCTGAAAAAGGCATTTGTATGGGCATTGCCCTTAAAAGGGCATTTAGCTCTTTTGCATTGCCCTGAAATCATAACACTAACCCCGATGATCCACTTACAGTTTCTGAAGTCCGGACATCCAGGCGGCGAGAAGTCTTCATCCAGGTGGCGAGGTCTTCATCCATCCAGGCAACGTCTTTTATTTTCATCCAGGCAACGTCTTTTATTTCATCCAGCCAGCGTCTTCTATCTTCATCCAGGCTGCATCTTCTATCTTCATCCCAGCGGCGTCTTCTGTCTTTATCCCGGTGGCGTGGAGCAGGTCCATCCTGAAGACATCCGGTGTGGAACATCCTCTTCATATGGTCACCGACGTATACTGAATCTTCAATGCAAGGGAGCCTTTTCAAAATGGCGTCCCTTGCATTCCTATTGGCTGATTTGATTTTGGAAAATCGAATCAGCCAATAAGAAGAAAGCTAGTGAAATCCTATTGGCTGTTAAAAACAGGCAATAGGGGGGTGGAGCCAGCCGGGTAGGTGAGGGGTCGCACATTCTGTGAGCTCTGACCAAGTTTATCTATTTTTCAACCAGCACCGCTCACCTTTCCCACAAAACAGCCTAAGTCTGCTTGCTAATCCTATCCTAGCCATCTAGCCTTAAATGTAGAAGAGCACAACATGTCTATGTGTAGTTAGAAGCTTGAAGAAACTGAACAGCAATCGAGTGAAGCCAGCAGCCATCTTGGCTGCAGGCTGAAGTTCATATGGCTTAATCCCGATCTCCACTACAAAGACCTAAAAAGCCAGCTCAAACACTCCAAAACAGATCGGTGCACATCTCAACATTGACCCACTCTAATAGTCAAGCCGGTTCCAGGTATTGAGGTGCTTAGAGAGTGGTGATACCCCCCGAACCATTTCTGTTCATATACTGCACACCAGCCTAACAATGGATCACACATATATGGGGTATACCCGGCTCATGGCCCTCTTTTGATAATATCTATAGAAGAAAGAGCAAGTATGGCGGAGACCATCGTTTTTTATAATAAGCTGCAATGCCTACTTCAAAACCATCACAATGCCCTTGAGGACATGCTACACACAGTGTTCTGCTACAGTGATTCACAGCCTGCTCAACAGCCAACCCTTCCCGTAACTTCCCCAGAATGTGGTGGTGGGGGCGCTCTGGGGCCCCGGCGCTTTCCACTCTCCCCTAATAGTCTAACATCCAACTCCAAGCTATGCAGGGGATCAGGTACGGCTGAGAAATCAAAGAGCGTTTTGGAGACCCACGTGGCTTCAATGAGGAAAGGTAATCGCACTCCTGCAGAGTACTGGCCAGTCATGGCAATGTTTCAAGGGAAATTCATGAAGAGCTTAGATAAATTATCTGGTGAGGTTTGGCTACAGATTCCCTGCTCTTTACCAATCTTTTTGCCATACAACATCTCCTATCTAGACCGGCTACATTTTCAGTGGGACCCTGGAGGCTTACCTCAGTGACTCCATTGTGGGGTGAGTTCTAGAACGGGTTAAAGAAGAGGAACTGGCTAAATTGGTTTAGAGACATTGCTTCTTTGAAGAACATTGTTTTCTTGGGATGTTTATACTGACTGTTTTTCATACTATGACAACCAATTTATGATAATCTAAGGTTGGAAATATTTATTTTTTTGCCACACTAGTTATTGTCTTAATGACCACCAACTTCTCAGTAACTAGTAAGCCAGTTGTAAGATATCTCTAAGATCTGTGTTTATAATTTTCTCTCCTTGGGTATGTCAAGATCTACTATATTTATTGAACATTATAATTGTAGGATATACTTTAGGGCTATCCCTATATAGCCTTGATTACGCTATCTAGATATATATATTATCTGTGTATTCTCAGAGGTTACAAGGGCTCCTATTCAACAGATTTAGGTGTATTCACTGTAGATATTATTGTACCTTACTCACATTCGCCTAGAATTAGAGTTCTGCGGTAGCCATCAAAAGCAGCGTTAAGGGCTCCTAACGCTGCTTTTGGCCGCCCGCTGGTATTTAGAGTCAGGCAGGAAAGGGTCTAACGCTCACTTTCAAGCTGCGACTTTTCCATACCGCAGATCCCCTTAAGCCAATTGTGTATCCTATCTTTCAATGGGATCTTCCTAACGCCGGTATTTAGAGTCTTGGCTGAAGTGAGCAGTAGACCCTCTACCGACAAGACTCCAGCCACAGAAAAAAGTCAGTAGTTAAGAGCTTTCTGGGCTAACGCCAGTTTATAAAGCTCTTAACTACTGTGCTCTAAAGTACACTAACACCCATAAACTACCTATGTACCCCTAAACCGAGGTCCCCCACATCGCCGCCACTATAATATATTTTTTTAACCCCTAATCTGCCGACCGCACACCGCCGCCACCTACATTATCCCTATGAACCCCTAATCTGCTGCCCCTAACATCGCCGACACCTACATAATATTTATTAACCCCTAATCTGCCCCCCCCAACGTCGCCGATACCTACCTAAACTTATTAACCCCTAATCTGCCGACCGGACCTCGCCGCTACTCTAATAAATGTATTAACCCCTAAACCGCTGCACCCCCGCCTCACAAACCCTATAATAAATAGTATTAACCCCTAATATGCCCTCCCTAACATCGCCGCCACGTAACTTCAAGTGTTAACCCCTAATCTGCCGACCGGACCTCGCTGCTACTATAATAAATGTATTAACCCCTAAAGCTAAGTCTAACCCTAACCCTAACACCCCCCTAAGTTAAATATAATTTTAATCTAACGAAATAAATTAAATCTTATTAACTAAAGTCTTCCTATTTAAAACTAAATACTTACCTGTAAAATTAACCCTAATATAGCTGCAATATAACAAATAATTATATTGTAGCTATTTTAGGATTTATATTTATTTTAAAGGCAACTTTGTATTTATTTTAACTAGGTACAATAGCTATTAAATAGTTATTAACTATTTAATAGCTACCTAGTTAAAATAATTACCAAATTACCTGTAAAATAAATCCTAACCTAAGTTACAATTAAACCTAACACTACACTATCATTAAATTAATTAAATTAATTACCTACAATTACCAACAATTTAATAAACTAAACTACCAAAAAAAAAACCCACTAAATTACAAAAAATAAAAAAAGATTACAAGAATTTTCCTACTCTAAGCCCCCTAATAAAATAACAAACCCCCCAAAATAAAAAAAATTCCCTACCCTAATCTAAATTACAAAAGATAACAGCTCTATTACCAGCCCTTAAAAGGGCTTTTTGCGGGGCATGCCCCAAAGTATTCAGCTCTTTTGCCTGTAAAAAAAAACCACAATACCACCCCCCAACATTACAACCCACCACCCACATACCATTACTCTAACCCAAACCCCCCTTAAATAAACCTAACACTACCCCCCTGAAGATCTCCCTACCTTGAGCCGTGTTTACCCAGCCGGGCATCGATGGACCAAAAGAGGACATCCGGAGCGGCAGAAGTCTTCATCCTATCCGGGCAGAAGAGGACATCCGGACCGGCAGACATCTTCATCCAAGCGGCATCTTCTATCTTCATCCATCCGACGAGGAGCGGCTCCATTTTCAAGACCTCTGGCGCGGAACATACCGACGAATGAAGGTTCCTTTAAGTGACGTCATCCAAGATGGCGTCCCTCGAATTCCGATTGGCTGATAGGATTCTATCAGCCAATCGGAATTAAGGTAGGAAAAATCTGATTGGATGATTGAATCAGCCAATCAGATTCAAGTTCAATCGGATTGGCTGATCCAATCAGCCAATCAGATTGAGCTTGCATTCTATTGGCTGTTCCAATCAGATGAAATTTTGAAAAGGCTCCCCTGCATTGAAAATTCAGTATACGGCGGCGACGTTATGAAGAGGATGCACCTCCCCAGATGTCTTCAGGATGGACCCGCTCTGATGAAGACCTTGCTGTCTGGATGAAGACTTCTCGCCGCCTGGATTTCCGAACATCAGAAACTGTAAGTGGATCGTCGGGGTTAAACTTTTTTGGGTGTTTTTTTTTTAGTTTGGTTTTGGGCTTTTCTTAAAAGAGCTAAATGCCCTTTTCAGGGCAATGCAAAAGAGCTAAATGACCATTTAAGGGCAATACCCACACAAATGCCCTTTTCAGGGCAATGGGTAGCTTAGGTTTTTGTTAGAGTTAGGTTTATTATTTTGGGGGGTTGGTTGGGTGGTGGTTATTACTGTTGGGGGTCTTTGTGTTTTTTTTACAGGTAAAAGAGCTTCTTTTGGGAAATGCCCCACAAAAGGCCCTTTTAAGGGCTATTATTAGTTTATTGTAGGCTAGTTTTTTTTATTTTGGGTAGGCTTTTTTATTTTTATAGGGCTTTTAGATTAGGTGTAATTCTTTTTTATTTTTGATCATTTTGTTTGTTATTTTTTGTAATTATATACTTTATAATTTTTATAGTAGTGTTAGGATTTTTTTAATGTGCATTTTAGTTTTCTTTAATTGGTAGTTAATTTGATTTTAGTTTAATAGTTATATTAGTTTAATTGTTAGTTTAATCTTAGTTTTTTTTAATTTGACAGGTAAGTTTTAGTTTAATTTAAGATAAAGAAATTGTAATTTTAATATAAAGTTAGGGGGCGTTAAGGTTTAGGGGTTAATAGTTTAATTTATTATATTTCGTTGTAGGGGGCTTGTCGTTTAGGGGTTAATAGGTTTATTATAGTGGCGGCGGTGGTGGGGAGCAGTGGAATTGGGGTTAAAAACTTTATTATAGTGGCGGCGGTGTCGGGGAGCCGCGGAATAGGGGTTAATGAATTTTCATAGTGGTGGCAATATCGGGAGCAGCAGATTAGGGGTTAATAACTTTATTTAGGTGTCGGCGATGTCGGGGGTTTAAACATAATTTTTTTTCCCCATAGACATCAATGGGGCTGCGTTACGGAGCTTTTCATTCCGCGATCGCAGGTGTTAGTTTTTTTCTAACACTCTCTCCCCATTGATGTCTATGGGGAAAGCATGCACGAGAACGTCAAAACAGCACTTGGATTTTGTGCGGTATGGAGTTCATCGCTACCATATCGCACGCACAAGCTGGCTGTTTGAAAACTTGTAATGGCAGCGCAATGGATTGGAGAGTGAAATAATGCAACTTTTGTTGCGTTAGTTTCAAACCCCATTGCACCCATAACTTGTAATCTACCAGAATGTGAATAAAATCTTAAAATAAGGAGAATAGATGTAAGTAAAAGAAGAGAAAAAAAAATAAAAGGGCTTATCCTATATACAGAATGGACATATTTTAAATCTAAGAAACAAAGAGGAACAAAAACAATATTTAATCCACAAAAGCCACTAGATAAATATTTTTATTTAAACCTCTAGGCTCAAGAGTATTACCTGTATAAATACAAAGTGTTTCTTTTTCACGGAACTGGAGCAACCTATATCCACCACTCTAAAATTACAAAATCTGTTATATTGCTGTCATGGTAAGACCACGAGAATATTTGTTATGTGCTTTGGCGAAATGAAGTGAAAGATTATGATTTACATTGCTTCACTATTCTTTATATAATATAAACCTCTACTTTTTAATCCTTTCATTCTGAACACATAAAGAAGAGAATATACTGTGTGACATACTATATATTTATTTACAATTTAAAACTAATTGTTTTTTTAACCCCTTTTGATACAATCTATTATTATTAGCATGTTTATTTTGTATATAGTCACAACAAATACAACTTCACATATTAGGCTTAGAAACCCACTCAGTGAATTTGGCAAACCTATATATTTTTCTAGTTTTAATATTTATTTATTTTTAAATTTGAAATACTGTTTATAAAGGGATAGTAAACACCTTGATATTTTAATGTTAAAAAAAAGTTTAATTATGCAAAGTAAAACAAATATGCATTAACCTTTTATTATTTAATTTGCCCCCTTTTCATGTAATTTAAAAGGAATTGCACACTGTCGACTTGCTTTGGGCCTAACTCTTCTATACATCTGTTCCTATTTGGATTCAACAGAGATTATAAGATAAAAAATTGCAAAACAAAGCAGTGTTTGCGAAAATAATGACCGTGTCTAGCCCTCTCTATTCAAGTAGCAAGTCTTGATTGGCTTCTCCAAATAAGGCAAAGGGCTCCATGTACAAAGCAGTGAGAGCATATGTGAGCCTGCTTCTCACAATGTAAGAATCTCGGTGATTGACAGTCCCTTCACTCCCACGATTGGTCATCAGAGTGTGTAATGATACATACAGGCCAGCGGATCAATAGATCCGCTGCCCGCATGCAGCAAAGGTGGGTGGACAGCTTTGCAAATTGAGAAACTGTCTACCCACTTTTTGGGCCCCATGTATTCAAAGGTGGGCAGAGAGTGGATGTTGAAAATTACTTGAAACAAAGAAGGTGTTGTTTGTTTCTTTTTAGAATGTTTAAACTTGGCTGATATATTACTCTATAACAAGACAGGAATATTTTGCAATTGCAATTTCCTTTGCGTACCCTTTTAATAATGTGCTACACAATATTGTTATGTTCATAATTTTTACAGGTGTTTACCTCCTTCTATGCACTTTGAAACCTATATGTAGAAAAAAACTGGTTACAAAATGTTTAAAGATAAAATGACAAAAGTAATGAATGAATAACTTGAAATTGAAGGAATAGGATTAGGAGATGCTACATATGATTTTTAAGGGATGGTGTGTGACATAATTGTCCCATTAGATAACTGTATATCCTTGCTAGATATGGGTTCAATAGTGGTTGGACTGGATACTATCTTTATATATATATATATATATATATATATATATATATATATATATATATATATATATATATATATATATATATATATATATATATATATATATATATATATACATATACAGAGAGATGCACACTCGCTGGAATGAACAAGCAGCTCAATACCATTGTTAGCCTGTTCTATGGTGATTTATCACCTGGGTGCAGCTTCTTTTTAGCCCAGTAATGCTTTTCACAGAAAAAAAAAAAATCCTGTAGTATATCAGTTTGATCCCACCTATTACGGTCAGTCCAGCACCGAAATACCAGGTAATACCTCTCTAAACAAGGAACACAGCAACCCCAGATGATCATTTTGGCCTTCATTGGGCCTCGTCAGTGAGGTGTAGCCATATTCCTCCAAGCACACTGAGCAAGGAGTCGACATCTGGTTGCCCATTTTTCCCATAGGGAGACTAAATACATACAGAGAAAAGCACACTCACAGGAACAATCAACTGGCTCAATACCATTGTTAGCCTGTTCTATGGCGATTTACCACCTGGGTGCAGCTTCTCTTTAGCCCAGTAATGCTTTTCACAGAGTAGAACTTTCCTGTAGTATATCTGTCTGATCCCGCCTATTACGATCAGTCCAGCGCCGAGGCAATTCCTCTCAAAACAAGGAAAACAGCAACCCCAGATGATTGTTTCGGCCTATATATATATGTATATATATATATATATATATATATATATATATATACACACACATAAATACAGTGGATATGATAAGTCTACACACCCTTTTGAAATTGCAGGTTTTTGAAATGTAAAGACAGCAATAACAACAATGTAAATGTCAGATTGTTTCCATCTGTAATGTGATCTTCCAACAAGCAAAATTCCAGAGAACAAAAATAAATAGTTACTTATTAGGAACATTTAAAAATTAAAAAGCGAGGCGGAGCCTGGAGCTGAAGGGAGATGGCAGCTTAGCACTAGAGCTCCGTGCTGAATTGTAACATACAAAGGCATACAGGTGTAATTTTGCACAAAGACGGACTCTGTACCCTCAAGACCCTATGGGGTAGACAATGGAGAGCAACAAGGAGTGACACCTAACAACACGGGTTAAATCTTCACCCGGTTTCATAAAAAGCCCTCAGGTGCCGGTCGCCATCTTGCCCACGTGGCGGGACTAATACCGGGCAGCATTGCACCATCAAAAACAAGCAATCAGGTACTCAAGCGGCCACCTTAAAATCAACTGACAGGAGGGAAGCCCTCCTTCAAAGGTTCCCTGGGAAGGAACAGATTTCTGGACTACGCGAACGAGAGAACGTTCCGGTAAGGAGACTACCGGTCTGACAGGCCAGCGATGAATTGAATCAAGTGCGGTAAGAGGGGAGGCGAATGGCACCTAGAAACGACTGAGCTCGCATAGAGCATAGATCTCACACATACTCAGGATTACTCTGGGGACATTAAAATATGCCTAATCCACTGCAGCCTGAGCTATTAGGGGACCTATAAGAGCCCAGAACAACACGCACCTAGCAAGGCCACACAATAGACTTGTTGCTGGTATACCTGCCAGGGATCAATAATAAATTACAGCATTACCCACACTGTTATAAAGCATTTGCTTGCAATAAATTGATGCTGAGGCACATTTTCTACTCAATCTTAAGATCTGCAAAAAAAATGTCAGGAGGTGAACCAGAGCCCTGCTATGATATAAATTATGCCATCCCTTTTCCTAGCTACACCGAAAGCAGAACTTGGATCACACTATAATATGCCCTAATTTGTCTGCGACTGCTTCCCTCTGCTAGAATACTAAAAGGAATAGAGGGATCTTACATTAAAACACCTAAAAGCTACTGCAGCATATGAAAATACTTGCTTTGAAGGGGAAAAACTATACTGTTGATCTATGAACATTAAAACTCTCTAGTGCAATTTCTCTGCTTATTCACCTGTAGGGTTCTTGGATACAATTACACCCCAAGCTGGGAAGTCAGCTGCAACCTTTAATTATATCTACAATATCTAAGGGATATCTAAACAACCACTTGGTAAAATGTCTGCTAGAAAACCAAATAAACTCTCTCAGGGCTCTAAGCCACAAGCCGCTGCACTATTTTTTAAACCTGCAAGAGGCGAAAAGATACTAGAATCTGTGAATGCTATAACAGAAGATGAAAATGAATATGAATCAGACTCACAGGCTACTGAGGAGGACACTATCCCTGCAACAAGAGCTGATCTTAAATCGCTAGTATCTAAACAGGACATTAACAAAAACTTTGACAAGCTCTGGGAAAAAATAGATGCTTTTCAGAACACTGTTACAACCAGTCTAGCATACATAAAACAAGAAATCACTGAACTGGGTTCAAGAGTGGCCACCCTGGAAGAAAATGAGGCCTCTACTGCCGATGAACTATCCAATCTTACACAAAAGCTGTCTTCACATTAACAAGAAGTAAGTGAGATACATGATAAGCTGGAGGACCTTGAAAACAGGACTCGTAGATGTAATCTACGCTTGAAAGGGATTTCTGAAACCGTCTCGAAGGAAGAACTACCTATATACCTACATCAATTATTTCAGGCTATCACGGGAGAAGGGGGCGATGAGAAATTCCAAACGGAAAGGGCTCATAGAGCACTTAGACCTAAACCAAGAGAAGATGCCCCCCCCCCCCCAGAGATGTAATCTTTAAATTTCTTAGATTCCCAGAAAAGGAAGAGATACTCACTGCGGCAAGGAAACATCCCACTTTTAAATTCCAGGGCACGGTCATTCAGTTCTACCAAGACCTCTGTATACGGACCCTACAGAGGACAAGTAACCTAAGACCCCTAACTACTCTTTTAAGAAAACACCAGATCAGATATCGTTGGGGATTCCCTTTTAACCTTTACATTCTTCACAATGGCAAGTCCCTGAACCTTAAAGAAGTCACAGAGATCCCAGATGTGTGCCGAAGATTGCAGTTAGAACCACCGGATATCCCACAGATGGAGAAAGGAGAAGATAGGCCCCAAGGGCAACTAGACTCGTCTAATTCACAGAGACAAAAGTGGACCAAAGTTCCGAAAAGAAAGAACAAGTCTTAACACATTTTAGTAATGGACGGTTTCCTAGAGAGGTTTCTTATCATTGTTTCCCTTTCTTTTTTGATGTATAGCATTGTTAGGGAGGGAAGAGGTATAGATAGAAGATAAACACTCTAAATACAATAAGCTTAGAGGGTATGTAGCTGCATGGAAAGGTGATATGGTACGGAATGTTCAGATACCAATAACTACTATTTCATCTGATGCCAAATGTTAGATAGTTTAAACTTTTACAGTTTCAGCACTATGTAATGTTACTTTTAAACCATAACTAATTTTTTTATGGGGAGAGAGAAGTTATAAGGTTTTTTTTTCTGTATTTTACTTTGGGTACTATCCCAACATAAAATCAACGGAAGCATTAGCCACACACTGTACAAAGATGTTGGGGTATACTCTGTAATGTTTATTAATATTTTTGTTTTTTTTAATGTTTTTGTTAGTGTCCCGCCGTGCAGTCCACTTTGCCACCGAGTCCCACCTACTGAAAGAAATCTACTATCTCGAGACCTGCAGACAGCTGCGAGAAGAAAAGGTAACAAAGATCCAGGGGGGGGGGAAGATCCTCACCAAAGAAACAGTGAGTAATGACTAGCCACCTAAAACTAATTTCACGTAACGTTAGAGGCCTAAACACAGATCTCAAACGCAGGACAGCTATGAACCAATATACTAGATTAAAGGCAAACATCATATTCCTACAAGAAACACACTTCACTAAGGAAGTCATACCAAAATATTGGTCTAAAGGATATACACAACACTTTCACTCTATAACTGACAAAAAAAAGAGGGGGGTATCCATATTGATACATCAGTCGTTCGGGTTCATAACAGAGGAAACAATTAGGGATCCTGAAGGTAGATTCTTGTTACTCCAGGGTAGAATACATGACAAACCGCTCGTGCTATGCAATATCTATGCTCCAAACGAAACACAAGCTCCATTCTTTGTTCGCATCTCACAGTTATTAACCCAGTGGTCAAATGTTAGAATCATTTTAGGTGGGGACTTTAATGTTTCTATATATACACAATATTGTCAAGGTAAGACCCAATTGTCCCAAACACAACAAAGACATAATTCTACAAATAAAAAAATAAAAGAGGTCTTTTTAGAACATAACATTTTGGATTCTTGGGACACCCTATATGGGAGGACTAAGGATTACACCTATTACTCAAGTGCACACAGATCCTATTCAAAACTAGATTACATCTATATAAGCCAGACTATGATACCAGACCTAGTTTCCTCCAAGATACATGCCTGTGCCTGGTCAGACCATTTGATAGTACAAATAGACCTTAAAAAAAATCTTTCACACTACTGCAACTCGATCTTGGACCTATGATCCTTATATCTTAAAAGGTCCCACAGTAAGGGAACCCATATCCAAGGCATTAACTGAATATTGGGACTTCAGTGTAGGGACAACCTCTAACCCTATCACTATCTGGGCAGCACATAAACCCTACCTTCGAGGTTTATTGATTAAAGAAAAAACTGCTCTAACCAGAGCCAACAGACTTCTGACAGATACCTTACAAACCCAAATAACCACCCTATCCAGATTACATCAACAAACTATTTCACCATTGACATATACACAACTACAGGCTAAAAGACAAGAGCTAGCAACAGTGATGAATGAAACCTCTATAAGGTCAGCCCATAGATTGAAGTCACAGTACTTCCTATACTCCAACAAACCGGACAGATATTTAGCCCATAAACTAAGAGAGAGGACGAAATCTTTCACTATCCCATATATACAAAAAAATGACGGAGCTCTTACTTCCAACCCTCAAGAGATAGCCGACACTTTCGCGGATTATTATGCACATCTTTATGACGGCAAAAAAACTAAACCAGGGAGCCAGACTAACCAACTCTTGACAAAGTTCCTAGATGAGGCTAAACTTACACCCTTAGACAATGAGATCAGTAAAGAGATAAATGCTGGGATCTCGACCGGGGAGGTCCTTACTGCCATAAAAGAATTAAAGCCAGGTAAAGCAGCGGGTCCAGATGGTTTCCCAGGGGAATACTACCAACTATATAGATTTATCTCAATCCCACATGTGGTTTCATTATGTAATGATATCATGCAAGGCAAAGAGATCCCCAAAGAAATTTTACAAGCCAAAATAGTTGTTATACACAAGCCGGGGAGAAACCCAAAACTATGCCAAAGTTACCGCCCCATATCATTAATAAATCAAGACATCAAGATATTTACCAAAATCTTAGCCAACAGACTAAAAGCACACCTACTGACTCTGATTCACCCAGACCAGGTGGGATTCATTAAAGATAGAGAAGCCCCTGATAATACGAGGCGTACGATCTCCCTGGTCGACTACCTTAGCAAAACAAAAACGCCTTCTCTGGTCCTCTCATTGGACGCGGAGAAGGCGTTTGATAGGATAGATTGGAATTTCATGTTGAAGGTACTAGATAGGATGGGTTTTCATGGAGAATTTATTCAGGCTATTAAAAGCATATACTCTCACCCAACAGCTAATGTAAGAACAGCGGGTTACCAATCAAAACTTATAGAGGTCTTAAACGGTACGAGACAGGGGTGCCCTTTGTCACCGCTCCTGTTTGCAATGTGTATAGAACCTCTAGCTGCTACCATACGCTCATCCCCAGATATTCATGGTGTTAAAATTAGAGATCAGGAATTTAAAATCTCCCTCTTCGCGGACGATGTGCTCCTCACGTTAACCAAGCCGTTGATATCTCTCCCAAACTTATACCAAATTTTACAGGAATACTCGGATATATCGGGATATAAAGTTAACTTAGATAAATGCGAGGCAATCCCTATCGCTCTTCCTGACCACACCAAAAAACTTATAGAAGCTAATTTTGAATTCCAATGGGCCCACACAGCAATTAAATATCTGGGGATTAAGCTGTCAGGTAACATTGCAGACCTCTACAACTTAAACTATATTCCCTTATACAAAATGATCCGCAAAGACATCACTAAATGGAGGGGGGGTGGTTTTTCCTGGTACGGCCGTTTGTCGGCAATAAAAATGAATATCCTCCCAAGAATACTATATCTCTTTAGGGCCCTCCCAATTAAAGTTCCCTTACCAGATTTAAAAAGAATACAAACGGACCTGATAGGATTTCTAAGGGGCAACAAGAAAGCCAGAATCCCCTCTCACGTCCTTCAACAACATAGACAACTAGGTGGAGTAGGAGTACCAAATTTAATTCATTATTATCAAGCAGCGAGGCTGGCGCAGACTACCCTATTGAGTATAAAATCAGACGATGTTGTATGGGTGAGGGTGGAGACAACCCTAGCAGGGTACAAAAGACCAGATGACATTTTGTGGGGACGGTTGAGACAACCCTCTCAGGGCATCCACACTTCAAAACTTACTATAGAGATGATGCAGACTTGGTCCTCAGTGGCCGACTCACTTCATCTAATTCCAGGGGACTCGGTGGTTAGACCACTGAGGACCCTTCTAAACGTAGATTTCCACGTACAGCTGGGAAAATGGGAAAATAAAGGATTATACAGAGTCGCAGATTTTATGGTCAACAATAAAATAGCTACATTCCAACAAATTCAGGATAAAATCTACCCAGACAAATTGCAATGGTTCCTATACTTACAAGTAGCATCAGCAGTAACCAAATACAAATCATCTAACACTAACACAAAATTAACTACCCTCGAACACTATTGCAACACATCACAATGACTCAAAAAATTAATTTCTGCAATATACTTATCACTTCAGCAGTCCACACTCTCTACTAAAACATCTGTGATGGAAAGATGGGAAAAAGAACTCAATATAACCCACTCCCGAGAGGAATGGGAAGAAATCTTTTACACTTCTAGCAAAGGGTTAATTAGTGCAGATTTCAGGGAAAACAGCATCAAGACTTCCTTCTGATGGTATCTCACCCCCGTCATCACTTCCCATTACACTCATAGAGGTAACAAGCTATGTTATAGAGGTTGCACTGAAACAGGAACATATATCCACATGTGGTGGGAATGCCCTCAGATTAATCATATCTGGACCCAACTGTCTAAATTGATTACAGAGGTACTCTCAGTACATATTTCCCTATCTGCATCACAAGCACTACTAAACGATAGGATTAGTCAATTCAATACAGCTACCCACACATTTATTCGCACTCTTTGCACTGCCACCAGAATATGCGTAGCTAGACACTAGAAAACAGGGGCACCTTCATGGGGGGAAGTTAAAGACAAAATTCAAGCCACCTACAAAATGTCAGAGACGATAGCCTTTAGTCAGAACAACCAAGATCAATTTTTTAAGGTATGGAATTACTGGATTTTGGCAGGCCACTAACAATCTAGGAGAAGTGAGAACACATAACCAATAACAAAAGAGTAAGCAATAGAAAAGGTTCACTAGCTGTCATAGATAGTTTATTGTTTCAAAGACTGAAATTGGGCCAAATCCTAGGAGAGACCCCTATTCTGGACTCGGTGGCGGAGGGATGGCATGGCGGACAAGTTTAATGAAGTTCAAGAGGTAAGGTTATTATTTGTTATTAGAATGTTATTGGAAAAGAATGAAAATT
Organism: Bombina bombina; assembly: GCF_027579735.1. Lineage (NCBI taxonomy): Eukaryota > Metazoa > Chordata > Amphibia > Anura > Bombinatoridae > Bombina > Bombina bombina. Next base: position 1,263,329,557 of record NC_069500.1, on the reverse strand, counting down.
TACACAATATAGAAGCCGGGGGGGGGGGGGGGAGGGAGGAGTGGGGACTCGGTCTTATGAAGCTCTAGTTGTCGTTTTTTCTCCCTGGTTGTCCCCTCCTCTATGTCCCCAACCCTCGATCAAATTGAATTTCAACAGACATCACAGGCCCTAAAGTTTGCATTGAATTATAAATGTTTAATAGCTTTATTGCACTAATAGACTTTCTGAAACCATCCCCACATTAGAAGAAAGACAGTTGGACTTCCGATAACCACAAGAGGATAAGGGGAGAGAAGGGATAAGTTCGGAGGGTTACTGTGAACTGTAATTTTTGAAGTCTATGACAATAAAAACTTATTTCAACTAAAAATTAAAAAGCACCTTTTGCGTTTATTATAGCAGCAATCTTTGTGAATAAGCGTCTATTAACTTTGCAGATCTAGACTTTGTAATTTTATCCCACTCCTCTTTGGAAAAAAGTTCAAGTTCATTTAAATTGTGAGATGATCTCCTGTGTACAGCTTTCTTTAGGTCAATCCACAGGTTTCAATGGGATTGAGGTCTGGGCTCTGACTGGGCCATTCCAAGACTTTGATTTTTGTTTTCTGAACTTCATCAATTTGTATGTGTGCTTTAAGTAATATCTTGAGATTTGTCATTAATCTTGACAAGAGCTCCTGACCCACCTTAAGAAAAGCAGCCCAAAAGCTTAATGGTACTATCACCATGCTTCAAAGCTGGTTGTCACGGCCTATGGGGGTATTTAACCCATGACTACAGGTTTGAGTTGCAGTAAGTTACCTCTGAGCCACAGGTTAGCCTTAGATTCTGCTCTTTTTTTATAATCTGTTCTTTTGTGTTGTGTTTTACTCTTTGGAGCATATTTATCAAGCTCCGTATGGAGCTTACGGCCCCTTGTTATGAAGCAGCGATACTATACAATCGGGATGATTGACAACCCCTGCTAGCAACCGATTTGCTGCGAATCTGCAGGTGTTGGCATTGCACCAGCAGTTCACAAGAACTGCTGGTGCAATGATAAATGCCAACATCATATGCTGTCGGCATTTAGCGATGTGCAGCGGACATTATGCTCTACTTCATAGCATGCCCGCTCGCACATTGATAAATATACCCCTTTGACTCCACCTGCCTGCCAGCTGTGATAGATCTGCAGTCAGCTACTGCTATAAATACTCAGCACTTTCTGTCCTCCATGCCTTTTTGTTGGACTTACTCCTATGGTGTGCTTTGTTGTGAATTGCTAAATTATTCCTCTGACCATTTTTGCCTGAACTTGACTACAATTTTGCCTGCTGATTTTGTACCTCGTTGCCAGACTGTGGTGGGGAATTATCAAGCTCTGAATAGAGCTTGATGCCCCTGTTTCTGCGCGAGCCTTTTGGCTTGCCGGAAACAGCAGTTATGAAGCTGCGGTCTAAAGACCGCTGCTCCATAACTGGTCTGCTTCCTCTGAGGCTGCGGTCTTCAATCGTCCCTATCCTATACGATCAGGATGATTGGCACCCCCTGCTGCAAATCTGCAGGGGGCGGAAGTGCACAATTAGTTCACAAGAACTGCTTGTGCAATGATAAATGCCGACAGCGTATGGGCATTTTGTATGTGCATTTTGGGGGTGTGTACGTTAGGCGTGACGTAGGTGTAGTCGGTTAGGGGAGTTAGCTGGGCAGTGCAGGGAGAGTGTAGGTTAGCTGTGACATAGGTGAAGGATGTCGGTGGGAGGTAGTGAAGTGGAGCAAAAGGAGTGTAGCTTATGTGTTCAGGGGCGTGCTAGTGGGACTAGCCTGCACTTTGCTTTGGACACATTGAGACAAGATTGATATGTTCGAAGTAGTAAAGGGCAGGTTGCAAGGAGGATAGCAGCCATGTTTGTCTCGCTAGCTATCAGCTATCGAGACTACATTGCCTAAACTAGTTAGTGTAGGTGTTGTAAAACTTAGGTTCCCATGGCAATATTTGAAGTGTGCCTACACGGAAACTAATTTTAGTTTCAGTGGGTGCTCTTTCTGTGCCGTGTAGGACACTTCAAATTGCCCCCCCCCCGTCAGAAACATGCAGCTGAGCGGCAATGTCAGTGATGTGGGTGTTGACGTCACGTTCCCATTGACTTCTACGGGAGCTGCTGGTGCAATGATGAATACGGCGAGCGTATTGCTCGCCGTATTCAGCAAAGTCTCGCGGATCAGGCGGATCAGGTCTGCCAGACTTTCATAACTAGAGGCCATTGACACTTAGAATTTCTCGGACATGCCCCTTTTCTTTGAATATCTCGACAAACCATCTGATTGCGAGGCCAGAGAGGCCAGCAAAGCAGTTTCCCAATGGTCTGTTGATGCTTTGAATATCAGGGTCTAAATGTGTGTGTTTAGACATATATACTGTATATATATGATATACCCCTTTCCAGTCAAATACCTTTTCAAAAATATATGTCTATTTATACACACACCCATACACATATTTATACATATATGCTGTATATATAAATTATAGCCCTTTCCAGTCAAATACCTTTTCCTATACCATATACTTTTTAAACCCTATAAAAAATATTAATATTTATATGGATCCTTTTTTTTCTTCAAAGTGTATATAAATGAGTGTAACAATTCATTTTAATATATTTATGTTGTGTTTGGTGCACATTTTTTTTTATCCCTTTATGATAGGTTTTTAGTTGCACTAACCTGCGCTAAAGCACACCCGTTTACTTTAATGTGTCACTTGTAACCTAGCCCTATGTCAAATAATTTGGGATGTCATAAATAATGTTGAGGGTGATGTTATTTGTAATATCCTTAATGAAGTCATAGGCCCCTATTTAACAAAGGCCCCTATTTAACACCTGCCTTAAAATGACAGGGCGGGCCGTGGACTGGATACACCACAAGAGAAATAAATTTATCAGGTAAGAATAAATTTTGTTTTCTCTTGTAAAGGTGTATCCAGTCCACGGGTTCATCCATTACTTGGGGGATACCAATACCAAAGCTTTAGGACACGGATGAAGGGAGGGACAAGGCAGGAACTTAAACGGAGGACACCACTGCCTGTAAGACCTTTCTCCCAAAAATAGCCTCAGAAGAAGCAAAAGTATCGAATTTGTAGAATTTAGAAAAAGTATGAAGTGAAGACCAAGTCGCCACCTTACAAATCTGTTCAACAGAGGCCTCATTTTTAAAAGCCCATGTGGAAGCCACCGCTCTAGTGGAATGAGTTGTAATTCTTTCAGGAGGCTGCTGGCCAGCAGTCTCATAAGCTAAGCGGATTATGCTTCTCAGCCAAAAAGAAAGAGAAGTTGCCGAAGCCTTTTGGCCTCTCCTCTGTCCAGAGTAGATAACAAACAAAGCAGATGTTTGACGAAAATCCTTCGTGGCTTGTAAATAAAACTTTAAAGCACGAACCACATCAAGATTGTGTAAAAGACGTTCCTTCTTTGAGGAAGGATTAGGACATAAAGAAGGAACAACAATCTCCTGATTGATATTTTTATTAGATACTACCTTAGGAAGAAACCCAGGTTTGGTACGCAAAACTACCTTATCTGCATGGAAAATCAGATAAGGGGAATCACACTGTAAAGCAGATAACTCTGAAACTCTTCGAGCCGAGGAGATAGCTACTAAAAACAGAACTTTCCAAGATAAAAGTTTAATATCTATGGAATGCAAAGGTTCAAACGGAACCCCTTGAAGAACTTTAAGAACTAAATTTAAACTCCATGGCGGAGCAACAGGTTTAAACACAGGCTTGATTCTAACTAAAGCCTGACAAAACGCCTGAACGTCTGGAACCTCAGCCAGACATTTGTGCAAAAGAATAGACAGAGCAGAAATCTGTCCCTTTAAGGAACTAGCAGACAATCCTTTCTCCAAACCCTCTTGGAGAAAGGATAAGATTCTAGGAATCCTGACTTTACTCCATGAGTAACCCTTGGATTCACACCAATGAAGATATTTACACTATATCTTATGATAGATTTTCCTGGTGACAGGCTTTCGAGCCTGAATTAAGGTATCAATGACTGATTTGGAAAAACCACGCTTCGATAGAATCAAGCGTTCAATCTCCAAGCAGTCAGACGCAGAGAATTTAGATTCGGATGCTTGAATGGACCTTGAAGTAGAAGGTCCTGCCTTAGCGGCAGAGTCCATGGTGGAAAGGATGACATGTCCACCCGATCTGCATACCAAGTCCTGCGTGGCCACGCAGGAGCTATCAAAATCACCGAAGTCCTTTCCTGCTTGATCTTGGCAATCAGACAAGGGAGCAGAGGAAACGGTGGAAACACATAAGCCAGGCTGAAGGACCAGGGCACTGCTAGAGCATCTATCAGCGTTGCCTTGGGATCCCTGGACCTGGACCCGTAATGAGCAAGCTTGGCGTTCTGATGAGACGCCATGAGATCCAGTTCTGGTTTGCCCCATAGTTGAACCAACTGGACAAAAACCTCCGGATGGAGCTCCCACTCCCTGGGATGAAAAGTCTGCCGACTTAGGAAATCTGTCTCCCAGTTCTCTACTCCTGGGATATGGATAGCTGAGAGATGGCAAGAGTGAACCTCTGCCCATAGAATTATCTTTGAAACCTCCAACATTGCCAGGGGGCTTCTTGTACCCCCCTGATGGTTGATATAGGCTACAGTCGTGATGTTGTCTGACTGAAATCTGATGAACCTGACCGCAGCTAGCTGAGGCCAAACCTGAAGAGCATTGAATATCGCTCTTAGTTCAAGAATGTTTATCGGAAGGAGGGCTTCCTCCTGAGTCCATGAACCCTGAGCCTTCAGGGAGTTCCAGGCTGCACCCCAGCCCAGAAGGCTGGCATCTGTCGTCACTATAGTCCATTCTGGCCTGCAGAAACTCATTCCCCTGGACAGATGGACCCGAGATAGCCACCAGAGAAGAGAATCCCTGGTCTCTTGATCCAGATTTAGCAGAGGGGACAAATCTGTGTAATCCCCATTCCACTGATTGAGCATGCAAAGTTGCAGTGGTCTGAGATGTAGGCGGGCAAACGGAACTATGTCCATTGCCGCTACCATTAGGCCGATTACTTCCATACACTGAGCCACTGATGGCTGAGAAGTGGAATAAAGAGCACGGCAGGAAGTTAGAAGCTTTGACAACCTGACTTCTGTCAGAAAAATCTTCATTTCTACTGAATCTATCAGAGTTCCTAGGAAGGAAACTCTTGTGAGAGGGGAGAGAGAACTCTTTCCTTCGTTCACCTTCCACCCGTGAGACCTCAGAAATGCCAGAACAATGTCCGTATGGGACTTGGCGATTTGAAAATTTGACACCTGTATCAGAATGTCATCTAGGTAAGGAGCCATCGCTATGCCTCGTGGCCTTAGAACTGCCAGTAGGGACCCTAGAACCTTCGTAAAGATTCTTGGTGCCGTGGCTAACCAGAATTGAAGAGCAACAAACTGGTAATGCCTGTCTAGGAAGGCAAACCTGAGAAACCGATGATGATCTCTGTGTATCGGAATGTGGAGATAAGCATCCTTTAAGTCCACGGTAGTCATATATTGACCCTCCTGGATCATAGGTAGGATGGTTCGGATAGTCTCCATCTTGAAGGATGGGACCCTGAGAAATTTGTTTAGGATCTTGAGATCCAAGATTGGTCTGAAAGTTCCCTCTTTTTTGGGAACTATAAACAGATTTAAATAGAATCCCTGCCCCTGTTCCTCCCTTGGAACTGGGTGGATCACTCCCATAACCAGAAGGTCTTGAACGCAACGTAAGAATGCCTCTCTCTTTATCTGGTTTGCAGATAATTGTGAGGGATGAAATCTCCCCTTTGGAGATGAGGCTTTGAAATCCAGAAGATATCCCTGGGAAACAATCTCCAGAGCCCAGCGATCCTGGACGTCTCTTGCCCAAGAATGGGCGAAGAGAGAAAGTCTGCCCCCAACTAGATCCGGTCCCAGATCGGGGACTATTCCTTCATGCTGTCTTAGAGGCAGCAGCAGGTTTTTTGGCCTGCTTTCCCTTGTTCCAAGCCTGGTTAGGTCTCCAGACTGGCTTGGACTGGGCAAAATTTCCTTCTTGTTTTGCAGCAGAGGAAGTTGAAGCTGCGCCACTCTTGAAGTTTTGAAAGGAACGAAAATTAGTCTGTTTGGTCCTTAATTTGTTGGACCTATATCCTGGGGAAGGGCGTGGCCTTTTCCTCCAGTAATATCAGAAATGATCTCATTCAATCCAGGCCCCAATAGGGTCTGCCCTTTGAAGGGGATGTTAAGAAGCTTAGACTTTGAAGTAACGTCAGCTGACCAGGATTTAAGCCATAGCGCCCTACGTGCCTGAATGGCAAAACCTGAATTCTTAGCCGTTAGCTTTGTTAAATAAAAAACGGCGTCAGAAATAAATGAATTGGCTAACTTAAGAGTTTTAAGCCTGTCTAGGATATCATCCAACGGGGTCTCCACCTGTAGAGCCTCTTCAAGAGACTCGAACCAGAAAGTCGCTGCAGCAGTGACTGGGGCAATGCATGCAAGAGGCTGGAGAATAAAACCTTGTTGTATAAAGATTTTCTTAAGGAAACCCTCAAATTTTTTATCCATTGGATCTAGGAAAGCACAACTGTCCTCGACAGACGCGCCAGATGTACTTGGCGTCACTTGAGCGGAGTTATAGGTTCTGACACATGGGGAGAGCTAGATGGCATAATCTCCCTTTTGTCAGTCTGAGAAACCTCTGGTGATAAATCTTTAAAAGCCATAATATGGTCTTTATAACTTATAGAAAGGTCAGTGCATTTGGTACACATTCTAAGAGGGGGTTCCACAATGGCTTCTAAACATAATGAACAAGGAGTTTCCTCTATGTCAGACATGTTTAACAGACTAGTAATGAGACCAGCAAGCTTGGAAAACACTTTAATAAATGTGAAAAAGCAATTAAACAAAAACGGTACTGTACCTTTAAGAGAAAAAAACTACCACATAAACTGCAAAACAGTGTTAAAAAATAGTAAACTCTACGAAATTTTTACAGTGTGTATAAGAGAACTAAAGCAGCATTGCACCAACTTGCAAATGGATGATTAACCCCTTAGGCCCCAAACCGGATTATAAAAACGGTAAAACCCTTAAACACGATTTCTGTAGGAAAAAAACCCTCTATAGTGGTCCTAGATGCCAGAGGACTCCTTTAGGGAAGCTGGATGTCTCAGTCTGTATATCAACTGCGCATAAAGTGAACGAAAATAGGCCCCTCCCACCATGCATTCAAAGTCAGAGGGCCTTAAAAAAAGTACTCCTAGGAGTAATCTAACAGCCATGTGAAAAACTAGGCCCCAAATAAAGATTTATCACCCTCAGAGAAAAAATGTTTTTTCTGTAATTTATGCAAACGTTTTTACATTAAGTAATATGAGAGTTAACATGAATATTACCCTTATCTTGTAAGCATGACCCCAGTCATTGTTAAATCACTGTATCAGGCTTACCTCAAATATACCAGACACTTTCAGCATTTTCTAGACCTTATCATCTCTCTAGAAAAAAATATACTGAACATACCTCAAAGCAGGTGATCTGCAAACCGTCCCCCCAACTGAAGTTTTCTTTCCAAACTCTTCAGTTATGTGTGAGAACAGCAATGGACCTTAGTTACAAACCGCTAATATCATCAACCTCCAGGCAGATTCTTCTTCCAATTTCTGCCTGAGAGTAAAACAGTACAACGCTGGTACCGTTTAAAAATAACTAACTTTTGATTGAAGGTAAAACTACACTAAATCACCACATATCTCTTGATACTTCCTTTCTTGTTGAGAGCTGCAAGAGAATGACTGGGGGTGGCAGTTAGGGGAGGAGCTATATAGACAGCTCTGCTGTGGGTGTCCTCTTGCAGCTTCCTGTTGGGAAGGAGAATATCCCACAAGTAATGGATGAACCCGTGGACTGGATACACCTTTACAAGAGAAATAACAGTTATTTCCACTGAGAAATTAAATCCATACAATAATTAAGTTTTTCTAAAAAAAAAAACTGTAAATCTCTGAGGTGAAGCCTGCCCTGCCTCCACATAAGCCTTGAGAAACAAAAGCTTTAACGAAGATGCCAAAGAAATGGCATAGCTTTCTAACCTTCTCTGGAACCAGAAAAACAACAAATAGACTGGAAGTCTTCTGAAATCCTAGTAACCTTGATATAGAATTATAAAGCTCTTACCACATCCAAAGGATGTAAAGAACACTCAAAGAATTCTTAGGACACAAGGAAGGAACAACAATTTCTCAACTAATGTTGTTCAAATTCACAACCTTAGGAAAAAAAGAAGTCCACAAAACAACTTGATAATCTTTAAAGAAAATATAGGCTCAAAAGAAAGAGCCTGCAAAATCTTTAAACCAAATAAGACTCCAAAAAGGAGAAATTAATAAATGAACAGGCTTGATACCAGCCAAAGCCTGAACAAAACAGTGAATATCAGGAAGTTTAAACAATCTTTCTAGGAAATAAACAGAAACAGAGATTTGTTCATTCAAAAAAATTTGCAGACAAACTTATCCAAACCATCCTGAAAAAACTGTAGAATCCTAGGAATTCTAAAAGAATGCCAAGAGAATTTATGATAACACAAAAAAATATAGGTTTTCCAAACCTGATAATACATGTTCCTTGAAACAGACTTATAAGCCTGCAACATAGTGATAAAAACTGAGTCAGAGAAACCTCTATGACTAAACACTAATCAATTTCCATACCATCAAATTAGTAATTTGAGATCCTGATGGAAAAGTAGCCCCTAAAACAAGAAGGCTGGCCAAAGAGAAAGCGACCAAGAATGGCAACTTGACATCCAAACAAGATCAACATACCAAACCTGTGAGGCCATGCTGATGCTTTCATTAACATATGACACTGTTCCAATACGATCTTGGAAATCACCCTTGGAAGAAAAAAACAGAGGCAGAAAGATGTAGTAAGGTTGCAAAACCAAGACACTGCTAATGCATCCACCATCTCCGCCTGAGGATCCCTGGACCTGAAAAGGTACCTGGGAAATTGAGAAAATACATCTGTATAGAGATACTACTCTCCCGGATGTAAAGATTGATGGCTGAGATAATCCACCTCCCAAATGTCTAAACCTGAGATAAAACCTGAGATAAAAAATCATAGAAATTAGCCAGGAGATGAATTTCATCTAAGAACATATTCAAGATACTTCTTAATTGCTAAGGAACTATGAGTCCCTATTTGTTTATTGACATATGCCACAGTTTTAATATTGAGGCATATTTAAGAAATGTCTTGCGGACCTGATCCGACAGTGCGAATCAGGTCCGCAAGACATCGCTGAATGCGGAGAGCAATACGCTCTCCGCATTTAACATTGCACCAGCAGCTCACAAGAGCTGCTGGTGCAACGCCGCCCCCTGCAGACTCACGGCCAATGGGCCGCCAGCAGGGGGTGTCAATCAACCTGATCGTACTCAGAGCAGGCGGACAGGGTTATGGAGCAGCGGTCTTTGGAGCGCTGCTTCATAACTGCTGTTTCTGGCGAGTCTGAAGACTCGCCAGAAACACGGGCCGTCAAGCTCCTTTCCGAGCTTGATAGATAGGCCCCATTGTCTGTCTGAAAGCAAAAAATAAAAAATTCTCTCCTAAAAGAGGCGAAGCCTGAAAGAGCTCTGAAAATAGCAGTTCTAAAATATCGATTGGAAACCTAAAGTTTCCAAACCCCTTGTGCTGTCAGAGACCCTCAGACAGCTCCCCAACCTGACTTGCATCCATTAAGAATACAGTCCAGGAAGGATGAACAAAAGGAGGCCCCCTGAATAAAACTATGATAGACTAATCACCAAAACAGAGAGAGTGGATTGTTAGGATTTAAGAATATCAACTGTGCTATCTGAAAACAATCCCTGTATCATTGATTCAGTATGCAAAGAAAAAAGAGACCTCAGATGAAAAACGAGCAAAAGGTACCACGCCCGATGCTGCAGTTATGAGACCTAAAACTTCCATGCACATAGACACTGAAAGAAATGTTCTAGACTGCAAATTAGACAGGCTAATGCCAATTAAAATTTACTTTCTCCAACATAGGTGTGTCCGGTCCACGGCGTCATCCTTACTTGTGGGATATTCTCTTCCCCAACAGGAAATGGCAAAGAGCCCAGCAAAGCTGGTCACATGATCCCTCCTAGGCTCCGCCTACCCCAGTCATTCTCTTTGCCGTTGTACAGGCAACATCTCCACGGAGATGGCTTAGAGTTTTTTAGTGTTTAACTGTAGTTTTTTTTATTCAATCAAGAGTTTGTTATTTTGAAATAGTGCTGGTATGTACTATTTACTCAGAAACAGAAAAGAGATGAAGATTTCTGTTTGTATGAGGAAAATGATTTTAGCAACCGTCACTAAAATCCATGGCTGTTCCACACAGGACTGTTGAGAGCAATTAACTTCAGTTGGGGGAACAGTGAGCAGTCTCTTGCTGCTTGAGGTATGACACATTCTAACAAGACGATGTAATGCTGGAAGCTGTCATTTTCCCTATGGGATCCGGTAAGCCATGTTTATTAAGATCGTAAATAAGGGCTTCACAAGGGCTTATTAAGACAGTAGACTTGTTCTGGGCTAAATCGATTCATTATTAACACATATTTAGCCTTGAGGAATCATTTATTCTGGGTATTTTGATATAATAATATCGGCAGGCACTGTTTTAGACACCTTATTCTTTAGGGGCTTTCCCAAATCATAGGCAGAGCCTCATTTTCGCGCCGGTGTTGCGCACTTGTTTTTGAGAGGCATGACATGCAGTCGCATGTGAGAGGAGCTCTGATACTTAGAAAAGACTTTCTGAAGGCGTCATTTGGTATCGTATTCCCCTTTGGGCTTGGTTGGGTCTCAGCAAAGCAGATACCAGGGACTGTAAAGGGGTTAAGGTTAAAAACGGCTCCGGTTCCGTTATTTTAAGGGTTAAAGCTTCCAAATTTGGTGTGCAATACTTTTAAGGCTTTAAGACACTGTGGTGAAAATTTGGTGAATTTTGAACAATTCCTTCATGTTTTTTCGCAATTGCAGTAATAAAGTGTGTTCAGTTTAAAATTTAAAGTGACAGTAACGGTTTTATTTTAAAACGTTTTTTGTACTTTGTTATCAAGTTTATGCCTGTTTAACATGTCTGAACTACCAGATAGACTGTGTTCTGAATGTGGGGAAGCCAGAATTCCTATTCATTTAAATAAATGTGATTTATGTGACAATGACAATGATGCCCAAGATGATTCCTCAAGTGAGGGGAGTAAGCATGGTACTGCATCATTCCCTCCTTCGTCTACACGAGTCTTGCCCACTCAGGAGGCCCCTAGTACATCTAGCGCGCCAATACTCCTTACTATGCAACAATTAACGGCTGTAATGGATAATTCTGTCAAAAACATTTTAGCCAAAATGAACACTTATCAGCGTAAGCGCGACTGCTCTGTTTTAGATACTGAAGAGCATGACGACGCTGATAATAATGGTTCTGAAGGGCCCCTAACCCAGTCTGATGGGGCCAGGGAGGTTTTGTCTGAGGGAGAAATTACTGATTCAGGGAACATTTCTCAACAAGCTGAACCTGATGTGATTACGTTTAAATTTAAGTTGGAACATCTCCGCATTCTGCTTAAGGAGGTATTATCCACTCTGGATGATTGTGACAAGTTGGTCATCCCAGAGAAACTATGTAAAATGGACAAGTTCCTAGAGGTCCCGGGGCTCCCAGAAGCTTTTCCTATACCCAAGCGGGTGGCGGACATTGTTAATAAAGAATGGGAAAGGCCCGGTATTCCTTTCGTCCCTCCCCCCATATTTAAAAAATTGTTTCCTATGGTCGACCCCAGAAAGGACTTATGGCAGACAGTCCCCAAGGTCGAGGGAGCGGTTTCCACTTTAAACAAACGCACCACTATACCCATAGAGGATAGTTGTGCTTTCAAAGATCCTATGGATAAAAAATTAGAAGGTTTACTTAAAAAGATGTTTGTTCAGCAGGGTTACCTTCTACAACCAATTTCATGCATTGTCCCTGTAGCTACAGCCGCATGTTTCTGGTTCGATGAGCTGATAAGGGCGGTCGATAGTGATTCTCCTCCTTATGAGGAGATTATGGACAGAATCAATGCTCTCAAATTGGCTAATTCTTTCACCCTAGACGCCACTTTGCAATTGGCTAGGTTAGCGGCTAAGAATTCTGGGTTTGCTATTGTGGCGCGCAGAGCGCTTTGGTTGAAATCTTGGTCAGCTGATGCGTCTTCCAAGAACAAGCTACTTAACATTCCTTTCAAGGGGAAAACGCTGTTTGGCCCTGACTTGAAAGAGATTATCTCTGATATCACTGGGGGTAAGGGCCACGCCCTTCCTCAGGATCGGCTTTTCAAGGCAAAAAATAAACCTAATTTTCGTCCCTTTCGTAGAAACGGACCAGCCCAAAGTGCTACGTCCTCTAAGCAAGAGGGTAATACTTCTCAAGCCAAGCCAGCTTGGAGACCAATGCAAGGCTGGAACAAGGGAAAGCAGGCCAAGAAACCTGCCACTGCTACCAAGACAGCATGAAATGTTGGCCCCCGATCCGGGACCGGATCTGGTGGGGGGCAGACTCTCTCTCTTCGCTCAGGCTTGGGCAAGAGATGTTCTGGATCCTTGGGCGCTAGAAATAGTCTCCCAAGGTTATCTTCTGGAATTCAAGGGGCTTCCCCCAAGGGGGAGGTTCCACAGGTCTCAGTTGTCTTCAGACCATATAAAAAGACAGGCATTCTTACATTGTGTAGAAGACCTGTTAAAAATGGGAGTGATTCATCCTGTTCCATTAAGAGAACAAGGGATGGGGTTCTACTCCAATCTGTTCATAGTTCCCAAAAAAGAGGGAACGTTCAGACCAATCTTAGATCTCAAGATCTTAAACAAGTTTCTCAAGGTTCCATCGTTCAAGATGGAAACCATTCGAACTATTCTTCCTTCCATCCAGGAAGGTCAATTCATGACCACAGTGGATTTAAAGGATGCGTATCTACATATTCCTATCCACAAGGAACATCATCGGTTCCTAAGGTTCGCATTCCTGGACAAGCATTACCAGTTCGTGGCGCTTCCTTTCGGATTAGCCACTGCTCCAAGGATTTTCACAAAGGTACTAGGGTCCCTTCTAGCTGTGCTAAGACCAAGGGGCATTGCTGTAGTACCTTACTTGGATGACATTCTGATTCAAGCGTCGTCCCTTCCTCAAGCAAAGGCTCACACGGACATTGTCCTGGCCTTTCTCAGATCTCACGGATGGAAAGTGAACGTGGAAAAGAGTTCTCTATCTCCGTCAACAAGGGTTCCCTTCTTGGGAACAATAATAGACTCCTTAGAAATGAGGATTTTTCTGACAGAGGCCAGAAAAACAAAACTTCTAGACTCTTGTCGGATACTTCATTCCGTTCCTCTTCCTTCCATAGCGCAGTGCATGGAAGTGATCGGTTTGATGGTAGCGGCAATGGACATAGTTCCTTTTGCGCGCATTCATCTAAGACCATTACAACTGTGCATGCTCAGTCAGTGAAATGGGGACTATACAGACTTGTCTCCGAAGATACAAGTAAATCAGAGGACCAGAGACTCACTCCGTTGGTGGCTGTCCCTGGACAACCTGTCACAAGGGATGACATTCCGCAGACCAGAGTGGGTCATTGTCACGACCGACGCCAGTCTGATGGGCTGGGGCGCGGTCTGGGGATCCCTGAAAGCTCAGGGTCTTTGGTCTCGGGAAGAATCTCTTCTACCGATAAATATTCTGGAACTGAGAGCGATATTCAATGCTCTCAAGGCTTGGCCTCAGCTAGCGAGGGCCAAGTTCATACGGTTTCAATCAGACAACATGACAACTGTTGCGTACATCAACCATCAGGGGGGAACAAGGAGTTCCCTAGCGATGGAAGAAGTGACCAAAATCATTCTATGGGCGGAGTCTCACTCCTGCCACCTGTCTGCTATCCACATCCCAGGAGTGGAAAATTGGGAAGCGGATTTTCTGAGTCGTCAGACATTGCATCCGGGGGAGTGGGAACTCCATCCGGAAATCTTTGCCCAAGTCACTCAGCTGTGGGGCATTCCAGACATGGATCTGATGGCCTCTCGTCAGAACTTCAAAGTTCCTTGCTACGGGTCCAGATCCAGGGATCCCAAGGCGGCTCTAGTGGATGCACTAGTAGCACCTTGGACCTTCAAACTAGCTTATGTGTTCCCGCCGTTTCCTCTCATCCCCAGGCTGGTAGCCAGGATCACTCAGGAGAGGGCGTCGGTGATCTTGATAGCTCCTGCGTGGCCACGCAGGACTCGGTATGCAGATCTGGTGAATATGTCATCGGCTCCACCTTGGAAGCTACCTTTGAGACGAGACCTTCTTGTTCAGGGTCCGTTCGAACATCCGAATCTGGTTTCACTCCAGCTGACTGCTTGGAGATTGAACGCTTGATCTTATCGAAGCGAGGGTTCTCGGATTCTGTTATCGATACTCTTGTTCAGGCCAGAAAGCCTGTAACTAGAAAGATTTACCACAAAATTTGGAAAAAATATATCTGTTGGTGTGAATCTAAAGGATTCCCTTGGGACAAGGTTAAGATTCCTAAGATTCTATCCTTCCTTCAAGAAGGATTGGAAAAAGGATTATCTGCAAGTTCCCTGAAGGGACAGATTTCTGCCTTGTCTGTGTTACTTCACAAAAAGCTGGCAGCTGTGCCAGATGTTCAAGCCTTTGTTCAGGCTCTGGTTAGAATTAAGCCTGTTTACAAACCTTTGACTCCTCCTTGGAGTCTCAACTTAGTTCTTTCAGTTCTTCAGGGGGTTCCGTTTGAACCCTTACATTCCGTTGATATTAAGTTATTATCTTGGAAAGTTTTGTTTTTAGTTGCAATTTCTTCTGCTAGAAGAGTTTCAGAATTATCTGCTCTGCAGTGTTCTCCTCCTTATCTGGTGTTCCATGCAGATAAGGTGGTTTTACGTACTAAACCTGGTTTTCTTCCAAAAGTTGTTTCTAACAAAAACATTAACCAGGAGATTATCGTACCTTCTCTGTGTCCGAAACCAGTTTCAAAGAAGGAACGTTTGTTGCACAATTTGGATGTTGTTCGCGCTCTAAAATTCTATTTAGATGCTACAAAGGATTTTAGACAAACATCTTCCTTGTTTGTTGTTTATTCCGGTAAAAGGAGAGGTCAAAAAGCAACTTCTACCTCTCTCTCTTTTTGGATTAAAAGCATCATCAGATTGGCTTACGAGACTGCCGGACGGCAGCCTCCCGAAAGAATCACAGCTCATTCCACTAGGGCTGTGGCTTCCACATGGGCCTTCAAGAACGAGGCTTCTGTTGATCAGATATGTAGGGCAGCGACTTGGTCTTCACTGCACACTTTTACCAAATTTTACAAGTTTGATACTTTTGCTTCTTCTGAGGCTATTTTTGGGAGAAAGGTTTTGCAAGCCGTGGTGCCTTCCATTTAGGTGACCTGATTTGCTCCCTCCCTTCATCCGTGTCCTAAAGCTTTGGTATTGGTTCCCACAAGTAAGGATGACGCCGTGGACCGGACACACCTATGTTGGAGAAAACAGAATTTATGTTTACCTGATAAATTACTTTCTCCAACGGTGTGTCCGGTCCACGGCCCGCCCTGGTTTTTTTAATCAGGTCTGATAATTTATTTTCTTTAACTACAGTCACCACGGTACCATATGGTTTCTCCTATGCAAATATTCCTCCTTAACGTCGGTCGAATGACTGGGGTAGGCGGAGCCTAGGAGGGATCATGTGACCAGCTTTGCTGGGCTCTTTGCCATTTCCTGTTGGGGAAGAGAATATCCCACAAGTAAGGATGACGCCGTGGACCGGACACACCGTTGGAGAAAGTAATTTATCAGGTAAACATAAATTCTGTTTTTGTCCGATAAAGACAAAGACATGAACACAGAATCCATCTAGAAACCCAAAAAGAAGTGACCCTTGTCTGAGGAATCACAAAACTTTTAGGTAAATTAAATCCTCTAACCATGTCTTGAAAAAACAAAACTTAGTTGATTCATGAGAGATTCCAATAAAGGAAAAGTCCATATATTTGAATACTGCTCTTCCATATGTATGTATTAATCACCCATAAGGGACTCAAGATGCTCCTCATTAAATCAACCTCGGAAAGGATGAAAGGCTGAATGGACCTCACCGGGAATCGAACCTGCAAACCTCAGGTTGCTGCAGAGTTCAGCCACAGTGCATTAGCATGCTGAGTTATCTGTCTGGCTTTAATAAAAGAAAAGATTAAGCTAATACCAAGATACCATCCAAATAAGAAAGCACTACAATACCCTACTGTCTGATTGCAGAAAGAAGGGCACCAAAAACCTTTGAAAAGATTCATAAAGCTGTCGCTAGACCAAATGGAATAGCGACATATTGGTAAAGCTTATCTTAAAAAGAATCTCAGGATCCACAAGTGGTCTGAATGAAATAAAATATGAGGATAAACATCCTGTAAACTGGAGTGGACATGAAATGACCTTGCTGAACAAAAAGGCATAATAGTCCTTAAAATCGCCAACTTAAAAGTTGAGACTCTAACAAAACAATATAAAAGTCTTCAGATCCAAAATTGGACTGAATCAACCTTTCTTCTTTGTGACAAAGAATAGAATTGAATAGACACCAAAACCCTGTTCCTGCTAAAAGAACTGGTATAATCACTCCTGAAAAAAATTCACAGAGCTTACTGAGAAAGAAAGATTTTTCCCATAGAAGGTCTAATTCTAAAAATCTATTCAAAACCTAAGAATAATATAGATTTTGGACTGAGTTAATCAAAAAACAATTTAATCTGCCTCCCACCAGGACTGGTTTGAGAACCGCACCTTCATGCAGTCTAATAACTAGTAATTATATAGTGTTTTTTTGTTCCCAGAAGGAAAAAAAACGCTTTTTCAGTGCTTACACTTGGGCCTCTACTTATCAACATGTCTACTTTACCTGCCTTTGCCGGCCCAATACGCCCGCCTAAGCTCGCCTACCATCGCCACCGCGGACCTGAATACGTTCGCCTAAGTTATCAAAAAAGCTGTCAAAAAGCCGTGCACCAAGTACGGGACGATGAGCAGCGGATTGTGATAGTTATCACTCATCCAATCTCGCTGCTCTTCGGCTTTCAAGCTGTCACTAAGCACTCACACTAACTACACTGTTCTATCCCTTATACCGGCGCCCCCGGAGCCCCCCGCAACTAAATAAAGTTATTAACCCCTAAACCACCGCTCCTCGACCCCGCCGCAAATCTTATAAATGTATTAACCCCTAAACCGCCACTCCCGGACACCGCCGCCACCTACATTATACCTAGTAACCCCTATCCTGCCTCCCCTATACCGCCGCCACCTATAATAAAGTTATTGCCCCCTATCCTGCCAATCCCAGACCCCGCCGCAACTAAATAAATTGTTTAACCCCTAAACCGCCGCTCCCGGACCCCGCCGCCACCTATATTAAACTTATTAACCCCTAATCTGCCCCCCCTACACCGTCGCCACCTATAATATTTTTATTAACCCCTATCCTGCCCCCCCTATACCACCGCAACCTATAATAAAATTATTTACCCCTAAAGCTAAGTCTAACCCTAACCCTAACACCCCCCTAAATTAAATCTAATTTAAATCTAACAAAATAAATTAACTCTTATTAACTAAATTATTCCTATTTAAAGCTAAATACTTACCTGTAAAATAAACCATAAACTAGCTACAATATAACTAATAGTTACATTGTAGCTATTTTAGGATTTATTTTTATTTTACAGGCAAGTTTGTATTTATTTTAACTAGGTACAATAGTTATTAAATTGTTAATAAGTATTTAATAGCTATCTAGTTAAAATAAAGAGAAATTTACCTGTAAAATAAAAACTAACCTAAGTTACAATTACACCTAACACTACACTATCATTAAATAAATGAATCCTATTTAAAACTAAATACTTACCTGTAAAATAAACCCTAAGATAGCTACAATGTAATTAATAATTACATTGTAGCTATTTTAGGATTTATATTTATTTTACAGGTAACTTTGTATTTATTTTAGCTAGTTAGAATAGTTATTAAATCGTTATTAACTATTTAATAACTACCTAGCTAAAAGAAATACAAAATTACCAGTAAAATAAATCCTAACCTAAGTTACAATTCAACCTAACACTTCACTATCATTAAATACATTAAATACAAATACCTACAAATAAATACACTAACTAAAGTACAAAAAATAAAAAAAGAACTGTTACAAAAAATAAAAAAAATATTTACAAACATTATAAAAATATTACAACAATTTTAAGCTAATTACACCTACTCTAAGCCCCCTAATAAAATAACAAAGCCCCCCAAAATAAAAAAATTCCCTACCCTATTCTACATTAAAAAGTTACCAGCTCTTTTACCTTACCAGCCCTTAAAAAGGCCTTTTGTGGGGCATGCCCCAAAGAATTCTGCTCTTTTGCCTGTAAAATAAAAATACAACCCTCCCAACATTAAAACCCACCACCCACATACCCCTAATCTAACCCAAACCCCCCTTAAAAAAACCTAACACTACCCCCCTGAAGATATTCCTACCTTGAGTCATCTTCACTCAGCCGAGCCGAATTCTTCATCCAATCCGGGCGATGTCTTCATCCAAGCGTGGCGCTGAAGAGGTACATCATCCGGCTGAAGTCTTCATCCAAGCGGGAGCTGAAGAGGTCCATCATCCGGCTGAAGTCTTCTATCAAGTGGCATCTTCAATCCTCTTTCTTCTGGCTCCATCTTCATCCCGCCGACGCGGAACATCCTTCCTCCACGATGAACTCCCGATGAATGAAGGTTCCTTTAAGGGACTTCATCCAAGATGGCTTCTGTTCAGCCAATCGGATTGAACTTGAATCTGATTGGCTGATTCAATCAGCCAATCAGATTTTTCTACCTTAATTCCGATTGGCTGATAGAATCCTATCAGCCAATCGGAATTGAAGGGATGCCATCTTGGATGACGTCCCTTAAAGGAACCTTCATTCGTTGGGAGTTCGTCGTGGAGGAAGGATGTTCCGCATCGGCGGGATGAAGATGGAGCCGGAAGAAAGAAGATTGAAGATGCCGCTTGATAGAAGACTTCAGCCGGATGATGGACCTCTTCAGCCCCTGCTTGGATGAAGACTTCAGCCGGATGATGGACCTCTTCAGCGCCACGCTTGGATAAAGACATCGCCCGGATTGGATGAAGAATTCGGCTCGCCTGAGTGAAGACGACTCAAGGTAGGAAGATCTTCAGGGGGGTAGTGTTAGGTTTTTTTTAAGGGGGGTTTGGGTTAGATTAGGGGTATGTGGGTGGTG
Source organism: Bombina bombina (assembly GCF_027579735.1). Lineage (NCBI taxonomy): Eukaryota > Metazoa > Chordata > Amphibia > Anura > Bombinatoridae > Bombina > Bombina bombina. Next base: position 1,263,310,163 of record NC_069500.1, on the reverse strand, counting down.
GGTTTTAATGTTGTGGGGGTTGTATTTTTATTTTACAGGCAAAAGAGCAGAATTCTTTGGGGCATGCCCCGCAAAAATTACTTTTAATGGCTGGTAAGGTAAAAGAGCTGGTAACTTTTTAATGTAGAATAGGGTAGGGAATTTTTTTATTTTGGGGGAATTTGTTATTTTATTAGGGGGCTTAGAGTAGGTGTAATTAGCTTACATTTGTTGTAATATTTTTATAATGTTTGTAAATTATTTTTTTATTTTTTGTAACAGTTCTTTTTTTATTTTTTGTACTTTAGTTAGTGTATTTATTTGTATTTATTTGTAGGTATTTGTATTTAATTTATTTAATTTATTTAATGATAGTGTAGTGTTAGGTTTAATTGTAACTTAGGTTAGGATTTATTTTACTGGTAATTTTGTATTTCTTTTAGCTAGGTAGTTATTAAATAGTTATTAACTATTTAATAGCTATTTTACCTAGTTAAAATAAATACATAGTTACCTGTAAAATAAATATAAACCCTAAAATAGCTACAATCTAATTATTAATTACATTGTAGCTATCTTAGGGTTTATTTTACAGGTAAGTATTTAGTTTTAAATAGGATTCATTTATTTAATGATAGTGTAGTGTTAGGTGTAATTGTAACTTAGGTTAGTTTTTATTTTACAGGTAAATTTCTCTTTATTTTAACTAGATAGCTATTAAATAGTTAATAACTATTTAATAACTATTGTACCTAGTTAAAATAAATACAAACTTGCCTGTAAAATAAAAATAAATCCTAAAATAGCTACAATGTAACTATTAGTTATATTGTAGCTAGTTTAGGGTTTATTTTACAGGTAAGTATTTAGCTTTAAATAGGAATCATTTAGTTAATAAGAGTTATTTTATTTCGTTAGATTTAAATTAGATTTAATTTAGGGGGGTGTTAGGGTTAGGGTTAGACTTAGCTTTAGGGGTTAATAATTTTATTATAGGTTGCGGCGGTATAGGGGGGGCAGGATAGGGGTTAATAAAAATATTATAGGTGGCGACGGTGTAGGGGGGCAGATTAGGGGTTAATAAGATTAATATAGGTGGCGGCGGGGTCTGGGAGTGGCGGTTTAGGGGTTAAACTATTTATTTTGTTGCGGCGGGGTCCGGGAGTGGCAGGATAGGGGTTAATACATTTATTAGGGGTGGCGGCGGTATAGGGGGGCAGGATAGGGGTTAATAGGTATTATGTAGGTGGCGGCGGGGTCCGGGAGCAGCTTTTTAGGGGTTAACAGATTTCTTAGAGTTGCGGCGGGGTCCGGGAGTGGCGGTTTAGGGGTTAACATATTTATTATAGTGGCGGTGGGCTCCAGGAGCGGAGGTTTAGGGGTTAACATATTTATTATTGTGGCAGTGGGCTCCAGGAGCGGCGGTTTAGGGGTTAACATATTTATTATAGTGGCGGTGGGCTCCGGGAGCGGTGGTTTAGGGGGTAATAACTTTATTTAGTTGCGGCGGTGTAGGGGGGACAGATTAGGGGTGTTTAGACTCGGGGTACATGTTAGGGTGTTAGGTGTAGAAACTACCATAGGAATCAATGGGATATCTGACAGCAGCGAACATGAACTTTCGCTATGGTCAGACTCCCATTGATTCCTATGGGATCCGCCGCCTCCAGGGCGGCGGTTTGAAAACCAGGTACGCTGGGCCGGAAAAGTGCCGAGCGTACCAGCTAGTTTTTTGATAACTAGCAAAAGTAGTCAGATTGTGCCGAACTTGTGTGCGAACATCTGTAGTGACGTAAGAATCGATCTGTGTCGGACTGAGTCCGGCGGATCGAAGCTTACGTCACTAAATTCTACTTTTGCCGGTGTCTAGGGCTTGATAACTAAGGCGAATCAGCCTCGCCTCAATTACGCTGCGGAATTCCAGCGTATTTGAGGTAGACACGTTGATAACTAGAGGCCTTGGAGTTAACCAAATTAGCAGCTGATAAAAACATTTATTAACCAAATAAATGGTACACAATAAATTGACCTCAGAAGGCCGAAGGGCTGAATTAACCCTGCTGGGATATGAATCTATGATCTTTGGATCTAAAAAAGCGTTTGTATTCAGGACACCAACAGGACACCAACTGATCTACATCACCGGACTAAAAGTAGGGCAGAAAAAATCTAAACCTCCAAAAATAGTGGAGATAATAGAAATCAAACAAATAACTATCCTAACAAGCTAGAGATAATAAAAATATATTTGTAATCATAATAATAGATATAGTAAACATAATAAAATAAATACATCAAAGGTAAATAAACAGAGTTATATACTTGAGAATCTAAAACTGCTTATGCTAACTGTTCAACAACAAAAAGGTTGAAAAAAACAGTAATGTCAGCCACAGATAAGGCTGAGCTGAAAATACAAACAGTATGTGAATATGCACCGCTAAGGTTTTATTCAAACTCTAAAGAATCCTTAATACCAATTTACATAAAAATAGTAGTACATTCCCAAAAGGGAATCAGGATAAACCATTCTTTAGAACATAATACAGATAGTATTTTGAATAGGAAAAACCTCAGGAGCAAAGTAAAATCTTAAAATCCAGATTTTAAAATAACATACAGCTAGATTACGAGTTTTGCGTTAGAGGCTATGCGTTGCTAACGAGCAGTTTTCTCTCACCGCTCACTTATCTACAGCGCTGGTATTATGGGTTTTTACAAACCCGTCATTAAAAGACAAGAAGTGAGCGTTGAGCAAAATTTTGCTCATTACCGCACTCCAATACCAGCACTACTTAAGTCAGTGGTAAGCTGGTCGGACGTGCTTGTGCACAATTTCCCCAAAGGAATCAACGGGGAAAGCTGGCTGAGAAAATGTCTAACACCTGCAAAAAAGCAGCGTAAAACTCACTAACGCAGCCCCATTGATTCCTATGGGGAAATAAAATTTATGTCTACACCTAACACCCTAACATGAACCCCGAGTCTAAACACCCCTAATCTTACACTTATTAACCCCTAATCTGCTGCCCCCGACATCGCAAACACCTGCATTATATTTATTAACCCATAATCTGCCGCTCCGGACACCGCCGCAACCTACATTATACTTATGAACCCCTAATCTGCTGCCCCCAACATCGCCAACACCTACATTATATTTATTAACCCCTAATCTGCCACCCCTAATGTCGCCACCACCTACCTACACTTATTAAACCCTAATCTGCCGCCCCAACATTACCGCCACTATACTAAATGTATTAACCCCTAAAACTAAGTCTAACCCTAACACCCCCTAACTTAAATATAATTTAAATAAATCTAAAGAAAAATACTATAATTAACTACATTATTCCTATTTTAAACTAAATATTTACCTATAAAATAAACCCTAAGCTAGCTACAATATAACTAATAGTTACACTGTAGCTATCTTAGGGTTTATTTTTATTTTACAGGCAAGTTTGAATTTATTTTAACTAGGTAGAATAGTTATTAAATAGTTATTAACTATTTAATAACTACCTAGCTAAAATAAATACAGAAGTAACTGTAAAATAAAACCTAACCTAAGTTACAATAACACCTAACACTACACTATAATTAAATAAATTTACTAAATTAAATACAATTACCTAAATTAAATTAGCAAAAAAACAAAACACTAAATTACAGAAAATAATAAACAAATTACAGATATTTAAACTAATTACACCTAATCTAATAGCCCTATCAAAATAAAAAAAAGCCCCCCCAAAAAATAAAAAAAACCCTAGCCTAAACTACCAATAGCCCTTAAAAGGGCCTTTTGTGGGGCATTGCCCCAAAGTAATCAGCTCTTTTACCTATAAAAAAAAAAATACAAACAACCCCCCCAACAGTAAAACCCACCACCCACACAAACAACCCCCCAAATAAAATACTATCTAAAAAAACCTAAGCTCCCCATTGCCCTGAAAAGGACATTTGGATGGGCATTGGCAGTTAGCTCTTTTGCAGGCCCAAACCCTAACCTAAAAATAAAACCCACCCAACACACCCTTAAAAAAACCTAACACTAACCCCCTAAAGATCGACTTACAGTTCTGAAGACCGGACATCCATCCTCAAGGAAGCGGCAGAAGTCTTCATCCAACCGGGTCGAAGTCCTCAAAGAAGCCGGGAGAAGTCTTCATCCAAGCCCGCAAAGTTGTCCTCCAGACGGGCAGAAGTCTTTATCCAGATGGCATCTTCTATCTTCATCCATCCGACGCGGAGCAGGTCCATCTTCAAGACATCCGAGCATCCTCTTCATCCAAAGACTACCCGACGAATAAAGGTTCCTTTAAGTGACGTCATCCAAGATGGCGTCCCTTAGATTCCGATTGGCTGATAGAATTCTATCAACCAATTGGAATTAAGGTAGAAAAAATCCTATTGGCTGATGCAATCAGCCAATAGGATTGAAGTTCAATCCTATTGGCTGATCCAATATCCCCACCTAAAAAAAAAAAACTTACAGCATAAAGACAAATGAAAAATGTCAACGTTGTCCTGCCACTTACCTATGCGGATGCTGGATTACTGCAATAATAACTCAAAATGCTGCTCCATCGAAGACAAGCCAAAGGGGGATATTTATCAAAATGTCAACTATGTTGCATCAAAAAAGCCGCCAAAAACACGGGCACCAAGTACGGGGCGATGAGCATCGGACTGTTAACTAGCAGTCATCGATCTCACATCTATTCAGCTTTTTCCCAACTATATTTATACCATTTCACTAAACGCCACCACTATACTAAAAAGTTTAAACCCTATCCCGCCACTCCCCGACATTGCCGCAACCTAAATAAAGTTATTAACCCCTATCCCACCGCTCCCCGACAACGCCACGACCTAAATAAAGTTATTAACCCCTATCCCGCCGCTACCCGACACCGCCGCCACTAAATAAATGTATTAACTCCTAAACCTTTGGCCTCCCACATCACCACCAGTATCTAAACCTTTTAACCCCTAAACCGTCAGCCCCCCACATCTCAAAAAACTAAATTAAGCTATTAACCCCTAAACCTAACAACCCCTTAACGTTAAATTAAAATTACAACATCCCTATCTTCAAATAAATTAAAACTTACCTGTAGAATTAAAATAAACTAATTTTAAATTATTAATTAACCTACCCTAACTATTATGCTACAATTAAATTAAACAACCAATTAAATAAACTAAATTACATATTAAAAAACCTAACACTATTAAAATGAATTAAATATACAATTAAACATTATTACAAAGTCCTAAATTTCAAAAAACAAAAAACACTACGTTAAAAAAACACTAAATTACGAAAAATAAACCAAATTATACAAAAAAGCCCCTCCAAAATAAAAAAAACCTAGCCTACAATAAACTACCAATGGCCCTTAAAAAAGCCTTTTGTGGGGCATTGCCCCAAAGATAACAGCTCTTTTACCTGGCAAAAAAATACAAACACCCCCCCAATAGTAAAACCCACCACCCAACCAATCCCCCCAAATAAAAAAAATCTAAAATAACCTAAGCTACCCATTGCCTTGAAAAGGGCATTTGTATGGGCATTGCCCTTAAAAGGGCATTTAGCTCTTTTACTGACCAGACCCTAATCTAAAAATAAAACCCACCCAAAAAACCCTTAAAAAAATCCACTTACAGTTCTTGAAGTCCCGCTTGAAGGATCCATCCAGCCTTCAAAGTCCTCATCCAGGCGGCAAGAAGTCTTCATACATGCAGCAAGAAGTCTTCATCCAGACAGCCTCTTCTATCTTCATCCAGCCGGTGCGGAGCGGGTCCATCCTGTAGACATCCGGCACGGAGCATCCTCTTCATATGGTCTCCACCGTAAACTGATTCTTTAAGATGGCGTCCCTTGCATTTCTATTGGCTGTAAGATTTCAATCAGCCAATAGGAATTAGAGCTGCTAAAATCCTATTGGCTGTTCCAATCAGCCAATATGATTGAGCTCTCATTCTATTGCCTGTTCAAATCAGGCAATAGGATTGAGCTCTCATTCTATTGGCTGATAGGAACAGCCAATAGGATGAGAGCTCAATCCTATTGGCTGATTCGAACAGCCAATAGAATGAGAGCTCAATCCTATTGGCTGATTGGAACATCCAATAGAATGAGAGCTCAATCCTATTGGCTGATTGGAACAGCCAATAGGATTTTAGCAGCTCTAATTCCTATTGGTTGATTGAAATCTTTCAGCCAATAAGAATGCAAGGGACGCCATCTTGGATTGCGTCACTTCCATTGAAGAATCAGTGTACAGCAGAGACCGTATGAAGAGGATGCACCCGCTCCATGCTGGCTGGATGAAGAAAGAAGAGGCCGTCTGTATGAAGACTTCTTACCGCCTGGATGAGGACTTCTTGCCGCCTGGATGAGGACTTCGTCGCCTGGATGGATCCTTCAAGCGGGACTTCAAGAACTGTAAGTGGATCATCGGGGGTTAGTGTAAGGTTTTTTAAGGGTTTTTAGATTAGGGTCTGGGCAGTAAAAGAGTGAAATGCCCTTTTAAGGGCAATACCCATACAAATGCCCTTTTCAGGGCAATGGGTAGCTTAGGTTATTTTAGATGGTGGGTTTTACTGTTGGGGGGGTGTTTGTATTTTTTTTGCCATCTTTGGGGCAATGCCCCACAGAAGGCCTTTTTAAGGGCCATTGGTAGTTTATTGTAGGCTAGGATTTTTTTTTTGGGGGGGGAGGCTTTTTTATTTTGATAGGGCTATTAGATTAGGTGTAAAAAAATATTTTTGATAATTTGGTTTGCTATTTTTCGTAATTTAGTGTTTGTTTTTGTAACTTAGTGTTTTTCTTTGCAATTTAGAACTTTGTAATAATGTTTAATTCTATATTTAAATAATTTTAGTAGGGTTAGGTTTTTTAATATGTAGTTTAGTTAATTTGATTGGTAGTTTAATTTAATTGTAGTATAATAGTTAGGGTAGGCTAATTAATAGTTTAAAATTAGTTTATTTTAATTCTACAGGTAAGTTTTAATTTATTTGAAGATAGGGATGTTGCAATTTTAATTTAAAGTTAAGGGGTTATTAGGTTTAGGGGTTAATAGCTTAATTTAGTTTTTTGACGATGTGGGGGGCTGACGGTTTATCGGTTAATATGTTTAGTTAGTGGTGGTGATTTGGGATGCCAGAGGTTTAGGGGTTAATACGTTTATTTAGTGGCAACTTTGGGCTCGCTTCCATTGAGTCGTTATTCAGTTTGCGTGCACTCGCAAACCGTTAAATATGCTGTCGAAAGCAATATTGTTTATCAACTGTTTCCAATGGCACGTTATACCTCAATATTGGCAGCCGAAAAGATCTTCGCGTCCCATAGAAAGTTATAGAAGCCGTTAATTGATAAATTATACCAGGTTTCCAATGAAAGCGCTAACCGTTAATACACTGTCGGAGGCTGTCGATACATTGAGAAATATTATCCCCAGCTCAACTAGGTGTAAAGGAGGAAAAAGAGCTTTTTTGAGGCCTGTTTCTCATTGAAATTGCAAATCCAAAAGAAATTATGAGTGTTTCAATGTACAAATAACATTATACAGTATATGCTACATTTATTGGTCCTATGTATAGGAATATTTGCACCCATGTTGTCATAGAAATATCAATATGTATGTACATATAAAAATATATGCAAGCACCACAATTATGGAGCGACCTCCCGCACACTTTCAAACCTTCCCCATGCCTAATATCCTTTAAGAGATCCCTCTCTACATATCTCAAAACAGAATGTACCTGTCATTGTTGATTATATATTTCCTACCTGTTCTATGTTAAATTTTTGGGCATATGTATTATTATTGTTTTTTTATTTTATTGTACCCATTGTATCAATGCAATGTTTTGTGTACCCAGGACATACTTGAAAACTATAGAAATCTCAATGTATCTTTCCTGGTAAAATATAAAAATAAATAAAATATCTACCTATTCAAAATGAAACCTTTGCCCAGGGATGCTATATATAATCTCAATACATATAGAAAAATAATTCAAAGGAAATAAGTTGTTTATCATTAAGATGAGTTTTATTATTACAGATTTACCCTCATTCAAATGTAATTTTCAATGTGAAAATCATATTTATTCAATACAAAACAATGACACATTAAAGTTATAATGTGTCATAGTACTAATATTTATAAAATATATGTGATGTCATGTCTGCTAAAGCAGATAATACATTTGCAATATTTAGACTATTAACCAAAATACATAAGTGCTTAATATTACATACTTCAAGAGATATGAAGTATTGTCTTTAACATGGAGTTATTGAAACAATTTAAAAGTGCATTGTGCATTGGTCCCAGGGAGAGTCTGTGTCTGTTCATATGATGTCAATTAAAATGTATTAATCACCTCTATATCATGGCAATCACATATATGTTGTGTATACATCAGTGCTTAAATATCATAAAGATACATTTATCTAATTTTTCTAAATATTGAATAATAATCTTGACAAAAAGGAGTGCATTAGTCATGATAGGTATTAGTCATGATAGGTATATATTTCAGATATTACATTCCACATAGGACTATAAGAATGAATGCAAGGTATTTGGCCATATCAACAGGAAGGAGTATTTACTTTTCAACTCTTCTATAACTGTATAACCCTTATTAGCTTCATCTGAAGGACCAAACAACATATGCTTGTGGAATATAAATCATAACATTTACACATGTCACTTTGACTAATGTTAGATAGCATATACTGTATAAATTTCAGACATGTATCCCCAAGTATTCTTAGACGGCATAAATGAATAAAGCTGCTAATTTTTAGCAGATAAACAGCTATTAGAATAATATTAAGATATATGTTCAAATTTGGATTAGAAAAATGGATGCATATTTATGAGATGAAAATCACACTTAAAAAAGTGCTTTAGTGCAAAAATTAGATATGATATATCTTGGGTGGAAAAAAAATAATATTAATTAATTCTTGCGGCGGGATTTTGACTTTGGAGGAGAGGTACTTAGGGGGGAAGTGTGGCGTCTTGTGCGATGCCCAGCAGCTGAATGTGAGGCTAATAACCTGGATTCAGGGTCCTGCAGGGAGATGACAGAGGATGCAAGCGAGAATGGAGTTTGGGGCCTATCCGCAAGCCTCTCCACTGCCTCTGCCAGGCGGATGAGTGAGGCATTATGGATGTCCATTTGGCTCTGTATCCTCCTGAAAGCCTGCTGCTGCTGGAGCCTGGACAGCCTAAGCTCTCTATGTATGAGCCTCAGTAGATCATCCTGCTGGGACTGTGCCGGACCCTGCTGTACAGTTGGTGTCTCAGGAACCAATAATTGGCTGGTTCCAGGGCTGTCTCTCCGTATTGGTGACTGGGAGGTTGTCTGTGATGGCACTGTTGGCAATACATTGGTGGGTGCAGTGGGTGGTGGTGTGGATTCCTGTTGTGCCATAGGAGTGGGAGGCATATAGTACAGATTATGCAGATCTTTATGCTGCTGTGGTGGGTGCATCATCTGCTGCTGAGGAGGATGTTGTGGTGGGTGCATCATCTGCTGCTGAGGAGGATGTTGTGGTGGGTGCATCATCTGCTGCTGAGGAGGATGTTGTGGGGGGTGCATCATCTGCTGCTGAAGAGGATGTTGTGGGGGGTGCATCATCTGCTGCTGAGGAGGATGTTGTGGGGGGTACATCATCTGCTGCGGTGGGTGCAGCTGTGGGGGCTGTGCCATTTGTTGCTGCAAAGTATGCATGAACTGCCAGTGTTGAGGAGGATGAGTCTGCTGGGGTTCAGAACCCAGAACATGATATGTTGTCTCCGAGGTAGATGGAGAAGGGCCTGATACATCCTCCACCTCATATGCCCTAGGCTGCTGCAGATCACCTTCAATGAGGCTGATATAGGAGGTAGTGTCGCCATAGATATCCTCATCCTCCTCAGTGAATGTAGGAACATCCTGCTGTGGTGTTGGTGCAGCTTCATACTACTCCTGTTCGGAACCTACAAATAAATATACGGTATGTTTACATTATCTATCTAATAGAATATATTACTTTGTAGCATAACAATACAGACTATTATATTTCATATTTATGTGTATATATTGTGACAGGAACACTTTTAACCACGGTCTTCTAGGGCACAAATGCAGCACAGGACAATCCACTGTAGTTTAAAAAGCTTTATTTTTCACAGCAATAACAAACAGGCAGTTCATTTCCAAAAGAGGGAAATCCTTCCTCTGCAGCAAAGTTAAGTGCTTTTAAATGTGTCCCAGCACTTCACAGCATTCCACAAGTGCTTTGTAAAAATAATGTCCTTTTATAGTTCACAGGAACAAAAGTCTTTTACACAGTGTAGCAAACACACACACCAGCTTCTGTAGCTGTATATCTCTCTCTCAAGGCCTAAGTGAGGCTGCTATTTAAACCCTCACAACTTATAATTAGCCACACCTGTGATTAGCTGCTGGACAGCTTCACAGCTGTCTGGGATAATGGCCCACCCTCTCTCCAATTATCCCAAACCCCAGGGACCCAGAACACAGTTTATCAACTGCATAATCAAATACACACTCTTTCTCCCTGGGGTTTTAACTGAAAGGAGAAATAGCATGTACAATGCTTGGTCTTAAATATCTTCCATTTATAACCAGGCCTTGCTTTCTGTCACATATCCTCCCCCCCAGCTCACACCCAGTGGGTTGAGCGACCATGGACATCAATGAATGTACCCGAGACAAACCATCAGCATTGCCCTGCAAAAGACCGGCCCTGTGCTCAACAGTAAAATTGAAGGGTTGCAAGCTAAGAAACCACCTAGTAACCCTTGAATTTGTTTCCTTATTCTGACTCATCCATGTGAGAGGAGCATGATCTGTTATTAATTTAAATTTTCTTCCCAACAGATAGTACCTAAGGGTCTCTAAAGCCCACTTAATGGCAAGGCATTCTTTCTCCACTTTAGAATAGTTCTTTTCCTGTGAAATAAGTTTTCTGCTTAGGAAAAGGACAGGATGCTCTTCTCCCTGACACTCCTGCGAGAGAACTGCTCCTAAACCAACATCAGAGGCATCTGTCTGTACAATAAAATCTTTAGCGAAATTGGGGGTTACCAAAACTGGATGGGCACAAAGGGCATCTTTCAACTGCTTAAAAGCTTGTTCTGCTTCTGGGGACCATTTTATCATAATTGGGGCCCTTGCTTTTGTGAGATCCGTCAAGGGTGCCGCAATTGTAGCGAAATTCGGGATAAACCTTCTATAATAACTAGTTATCCCAATAAATGCTCTTACTTGTTTTTTAGTTAGAGGCTGTGGCCAGTTCTGTATGGCCTCTATTTTTGTTGTCTGAGGTTTAACTAATCCTCTACCAATAGTATAACCCAAGTACTTAGCTTCCTGTAAACCAACAGTACATTTTGCAGGATTGGCAGTTAACCCAGCGGACCATATTGCATCAAGTACTGCTTGAACTTTTGGAAGATGGGATTCCCAATCTGTACTATAAATTATAACATCATCCAAATATGCTGCCGCATAACGAACATGGGGTTTCAGAATTCTATCCATCATCCTCTGGAATGTTGCCGGGGCCCCATGTAAACCAAATGGCAACACTGTATACTGAAATAAGCCCTCTGGGGTTGAAAAAGCTGTCTTTTCCTTTGCTTGACTAGTGAGAGGCACCTGCCAATACCCTTTCGTTAAATCAATTGTAGTGAGATAACGTGCTTTTCCTAGCCTTTCTATTAACTCATCTACTCTAGGCATTGGGTAGGTGTCAAATTTGGAAACACAATTAAGCTTACGAAAGTCATTACAGAACCTTAATGAACCATCCGGCTTTGGAACAAGCACGATTGGACTGTTCCACTCACTTTGTGATTCCTCAATTACCCCAAGCTTTAACATTTTTTCTACCTCCAGTTTAATAGCCTTTCTACGAGCCTCAGGGACCCTATAGGGTTTAAGGCAGACCTTCTTCCCTGGTTCTGTTATTATGTCATGCTTAATAACATTAGTTTTTCCCGGTACCACAGAAAATACCTCTTTGTTTCTTCTAATAAAATCCTTGACCTCTCGCTTCTGATGTACAGATAGGGTTTCTGATATATTTACCTCTGGTTCAGTGACAGGGAGTTCTGTCGGTTTTAAGGCAACTAAAACTTCCCTATCTTTCCAAGGTTTTAACAGATTTATATGATATATTTGCTCAGGTTTCCTTCTCCATGGCTGACTTACTTTGTAATTAACATCACCCACTTTCTCAATTATCTCATATGGGCCCTGCCAAGTAGCCAAGAATTTATTTTCAACTGTAGGGACCAGAACTAACACCCTATCCCTAGGTTGAAACACCCTGGCTCTAGCATTACGGTTGTAGCTGTACTTTTGTGCTTCCTGTGCTTTTCCCATATGTTCCCTTACAATGGGCATGACAGCTTCCATACGATCCTGCATTTGGGAAATATGTTCAATAATACTTCGATAAGGTGTTGTCTCTTGCTCCCAAGTCTCTTTAACTATATCTAGTAATCCCCTGGGATGCCGCCCATATAACAGTTCAAATGGGGAAAAACCTGTAGAAGCCTGGGGAACCTCCCTGATAGAGAACATTAAATAGGGTAACAGAAGGTCCCAATTTCTCCCATCTGTGTCAATTACCTTTCTTAGCATACTTTTGAGAGTTTTGTTAAACCTTTCTACTAAACCATCAGTCTGAGGGTGATATACTGAGGTCCTTAGTTGTTTTATGCCAAACAACTTACACAATTCTTTTGTAACCCTGGACATAAATGGAGTTCCTTGGTCTGTCAAAATTTCCTTAGGTATCCCGACCCTGCTAAACATTAGCATGAGTTCTTTTGCTATGGACTTTGCAGAGCTGTTACGAAGGGGAACTGCCTCAGGATAGCGTGTAGCATAATCAAGGATTACCAGTATATACTGATGTCCTCTAGCAGATTTAACCAACGGACCCACCAAGTCCATAGCAATTCTTTCAAAAGGCACATCAATTATAGGCAAGGGCACTAAAGGGTTACGAAAATCTTTAGCAGGAGCTGTAAGTTGACACTTAGGGCATGAAGCACAATAATCCTTGATGGCTACAAATATCCCTGGCCAATAAAACCTTCTAAGAACTCTCTCTTTGGTTTTCTCAACTCCCAAATGCCCCCCTAGAATGTGGTTATGTGCAAGATTTAAAACAGTGTTCCTAAAAGTCTGGGGCACCAAAAGTTGTTTAACAATGTCTGTTCCTTTCTTCTCTACACGATATACCAAATCATTAACTGCTTCAAAATAAGGATAGGGTAATACATTTCCTGGCTGTGTCACAACATCATTTATAACCCTGATATTATTTCTTGCCTCTACCAATGTTGGATCCTCCCATTGGGCTTTTTTAAAATTACCAGGGCCACCAACCAGATCTATCAAATCATCAATATTTTCCGAGCTAGTACTTGGTACTTCATTACTCTGAGAAGGTTGATCACCTACTAATACAGGCATAGGGCAATAAATCTTATTTTTCTCCTTTTCAATGGAACCCCCTTCAAAATCAGTTTCAGAGAAAGGAAATACATAAATATCAGAAGTTTGACATATTTCTGGAGATTCCCATAACTCCAGAAATTTTGGAAAATCTCTCCCTATCACCACCTCATGGGCTAAATTTGGTACTACACCAACACAATATTTTAATTTACCACACTGAGTCTCAATCTCCACCTCAGCTGTAGGATATTCCCGTTTATCTCCATGAACACAGATAATTCCCATTTTTTCCCCATAATCTAATATTGCATCTGGTACTAAAGATTTAGCCACTAGTGTGACCATACTTCCTGAATCAAGCAAAGCCCTAGACACTTTACCATTAACCATCACAGTACACCAATGGGAATCATTATTAACAGAGCTGTTGCTATTAGACAATAGTGAATGTGCAACATTACAGTCCATAAATTCATCTTTATCACAGTCTCTAGCAATATGCCCAACCTCATTACATTTAAAACATCTTACAGGTTGGTTATATTTAAATGTTTCCTTAACTCCTGGGGAAATGTCTCTGGTGTTTTGCCTATACACCTGCTGCTCTCTTATCCCCTTTATCCCCTGAACAGTCTTACCAGTTCTTGTAGAGCTCTGGGACTTGGGATTGTGGGGCTGATCCATTGAAGATTGTTGCAAAACTTCTCCTGAAGCTATAAATCTTTCGACCAATACAATCAACTGATCCGCTGTTTGAGGATCACCTTGATTAACCCACCGCCGCAGGGAAGTAGGTAATCCACGCTGAAACCGGTCCATCACCAGTAGTTCCACTATTTTGGTAGCCGAATTAACCTCTGGTTGCAGCCACTTCCTGGCAAGGTGTATAAGGTCGAACATCTGGGATCTTGCAGCATTATGAGATGAAAACATCCAGGAATGGAATCTTTGTGCACGGACTGCCGAAGTCACCCCCAGGCGTGCAAGGATTTCTGCTTTCAATTTCTCATAGTCACCGGCTTGTGCTGGCTCTAAATCAAAGTAGGCCTTCTGAGGTTCACCACTAAGAAATGGCGCAAGTATACTCGCCCACTCAACTGTCGGCCATTTTTCTCTTTCTGCTGTGCGTTCAAATGCCAAAAGATACGCCTCAACATCATCAGCTGCTGTCATTTTTTGAAGATAATGACTAGCCCTTATTACTCTGGAACCTTGGCTGCCACCAACATATTCAGAGTTCAGTCTTTCTGATATGGCTTGAACCTCTCGTTGCAGAGTCTGTGTAGCACTTTGCTGCTCCTCCCGGGTCTTCCTGAATGTCTCAGCTTGCACAGCAGCCATCTGTTGAATCAACAATTCAGTGTTCTCCTTCTGTGATTTAGCCAGCAGCATAGCACTCTCTGACTGGGCCAAGACCAACTGTTGCAGTGCTGCACTATTTTCAGCAGCTTTTCTGTTAGTCTCCTGCTGTATAGCATTAGAATGGATCAAAGCTTTAATGACTTCCTCCATGTTGCTTGCAGATTATTATGCCCACAGACATACAACGTGGTTGCCCGTATTCTCCACCAAGTGTGACAGGAACACTTTTAACCACGGTCTTCTAGGGCACAAATGCAGCACAGGACAATCCACTGTAGTTTAAAAAGCTTTATTTTTCACAGCAATAACAAACAGGCAGTTCATTTCCAAAAGAGGGAAATCCTTCCTCTGCAGCAAAGTTAAGTGCTTTTAAATGTGTCCCAGCACTTCACAGCATTCCACAAGTGCTTTGTAAAAATAATGTCCTTTTATAGTTCACAGGAACAAAAGTCTTTTACACAGTGTAACAAACACACACACCAGCTTCTGTAGCTGTATATCTCTCTCTCAAGGCCTAAGTGAGGCTGCTATTTAAACCCTCACAACTTATAATTAGCCACACCTGTGATTAGCTGCTGGACAGCTTCACAGCTGTCTGGGATAATGGCCCACCCTCTCTCCAATTATCCCAAACCCCAGGGACCCAGAACACAGTTTATCAACTGCATAATCAAATACACACTCTTTCTCCCTGGGGTTTTAACTGAAAGGAGAAATAGCATGTACAATGCTTGGTCTTAAATATCTTCCATTTATAACCAGGCCTTGCTTTCTGTCACAATATGTACACACACACACACACATACACACACACACACACACACATACACACACACACACATACATACACACACACACACATACACACATACACACACACACACACACACATACACACACACACACACACACATACACATACACACACACATACACATACACACATACACATACATACACACACACACACATACACATGCACACACACACACACACACATATAGTGTGTTTGGGATAAAATCCAAGCATATATGACCATAACTGATGAATCTTTATAGACTGTGTCTTAAAGGAACATTGTTAAAGGGACATTGTACCAAAATATTTTCTGTTGTGCTTCAGATAGAGCATGTAATTTTAAGCAACTTTCTAATTTACTCCTATTTTCAAATGTTTTTTATTCTCTTGGTATCTTTATTTGAAATGCAAGAATGTAAGTTTAGATGGCGGCCCATTTTTGGTGAACAACCTAGGTTGTCCTTGCTGATTGGTGGATAAATGCATCCACCAATCAAAAACTGCTGTCCAGAGTTCTGAACCTAGAAAAAAGCTTACATGCCTTCTTTTTCATATAAAGATAGCAAGAGAACGAAGAGAAATTGATAATAGGAGTAAATTAGAAAGTTGCTTAAAATTGCATGCTGTATCTGAATCACAAAAGAAAAAAATTGGGTACAGTGTCCCTTTAAGGACAATGACACATGATTTATATGAAATGCTTAATATTATTGGATATTATATTATCAATATTCTTGCTTGTCGGAGCAGATATACAATACAGAGTGCTTGCTGAACATATTAAATACAACTATGTAAATTTAGATTCATAGCTAAACACAGATGGGTATTTATGATATACAACATATATACATCACATATATGGTTATATTTAATATTGAATATTCACTTTCATACACCTCTTCAGGTGGCACAGAGGTGTCCATTGTCCCCTTACATCCGTGAACAGATTCATCCGAGATGACATTGGACAGCATCTCCTCCCATGACCTTAGGTGTATTCTCTTGCTAGGACCACCACCTGTCCCACGTGCATATTTGGCCTGCTGTGCCAGCTTCGCTTTTGTTTCTCGCCTGCAATCATGATATCGATGTTTTATACTAGCAGTAGAACGATTACGTCCTAAGCAGCTGACTGCCACTCGAATCTCCTCCCACAGCTTATTCCGGACACCCGCCCTCAGGTTAGGGTTCTCCAGCTGAGGTGCCCTCTCCAAGTAGGCCTCAACAAGAGCCTCCTTCTCCTCCTCAGAGTACCTCTCCTCTCTTAGCCTGCCCTTCACACCTGAAGGGCCAGCAGACACAGACTCTCCCTCCTGTGATTGGGGACCAGCCCTCTCTCCCTCCTCTGTCCCTGCAGGATGTGACAGGCTACCACCAGCCCCACCCCCACTTGCCACAGTCTGCCCCACTTTCCCTTTTCTTTTTGTGCCTAGCTGAGGCTGACTCCTCCTCACTCCTCCCACCTCCACTCCTCTTCCACCCTCTCTCCTTCCCTCCTCTGCCAGGGTTTGAGGAAGGACAAATCCTCCACCCAAACCTCGGCCCCTATTCCTGCCCATACTACTCCCTACTTCCCCCCTCCCTCTATCCACCCTCTCCACTGCCCTCCCCCTAGCTACCCCCTTCCCAACTCCACTAGGCCTATCCATCCCTTTCTCTTTCCTCCCTAACTCTAACCTAACACTAAAGTCCCTAGCTTACCTAACTACACTAATTCACCTAACTAAACCCTAAATTAAATATCCCCAAAACTAACTACCTAACCTATCTAGACCCTAACTATCTCTATTCTATATCCCTCAAAATAAAAATAAAATGTGGGGGTGAAAATAAACAAAGGGATGTAAATGAAAAAAGATTAAAAAAAAGAGGATTATAACAAAATTAAATAATAAGGGATGCAAATAAAGAAAGGAGTGGGCTATATAGTCAAATGAAACAAAAATATGGGATGTAAAAAAAAAAAAGGATGGGCAAAATGTATAAAAAAAAAAAAAAGAAAGTTATATAGTGGGGAAGGGGAGGGTAGTCAAAGGGGGGATGGGAAGTGGGATAAGGGGGTTAATGAAAGGAGTAATAAAGGAAGATGGGGATATGGGGGGGTTAATGAAATAAAAAAAAAATGTGAATGTGTTTGTATCAAATAAAAGTGTGTGTGTGTGTGTGTGTGTGTTTGTGTGTATAAACTAATGTGTGTTAATTAACTAATGTATGGATGTGTGTGTGTTCCTAATATTATATGAGGCCTACAATAAGAATATATGAAAATAAAATATCAAACTCTCCACTAACTCTCAAACAACTCTCAAAAACCCAAAACTCCTACCAACGCAACTAGTTCCTGTGTCTTTTTCTCTCGAGGCGATCACAGGTAAAGAGCGCAGGCGCAAACCGTTATTCTTATAGACAGAGGTCGGGTTACCATGGCAATGCACTTGTTATGGCGCGCTTTTCGACAAATCCGACATCGGTTGGCAACGCAAACTTACGTACGGCCGAAAAGAGTGACTGCGCGCAACACGCTAATCTTTTCAATGGAAACCTGGTACTAAAATGGAGCCGTAAATTACTTTAGCTGTCGTCCGCTTCGGTAGCTTACGGCTCCATTTTTAACGACTCAATGGAAGCGAGCTCAGTGTTGGGGAGCGGCGGGATAGGGGTTAATAACTTTATTTAGGTTGTGGCGGTGTCAGGGAGCGGCAGATTAGGGGTTTTTAGACTCAGGGTTTTTGTTAGGGTGTTAGGTGTAAACGTAACTTTTTTCTACCATAGAAATCAATGGGGTATGCTTCATTCTCTTGCAGCATCGAACATAAGCTTTCGGTGCTTTCATACTCCCATTGATTTCTATGGCATCTGCGGCCTCAAGGGTGGCGGATTGAAAACCAGGTACGATGCGTTGGAATAGCCACGAGCGTACCTGTTAGAAGTTTGATAAATTAGAAAAAGTGTCAAATAGAGCCAAATATGTATTCGGAACAATTGTAATGACATAAGCATCAATCTGCATAAGATTGAGATTGCGGGATCGTATGTTACGTCACAAATTTCAATATTTGTCTAGCTTGAGAACTTGATAACTAGGTCGGATCAATCTTGCAACAATTACAATGCAGAATTCCGGCGTATTTTCGGTTGACACATTGATAAATAGGCCTCTTATGGTGTTAAATCTGTGATATCCTTGAAGGAAAGTCCTGGTGTGCTGACTAAGGGAACCGCTTCCACCAAGCTATTCCTTACATGTCCAAGCACACTCTACCTGAGTCAGATTCAGCCTCGCTAAAGATGAAGGCAGTGTTGGCTTCTCTATCCTCTACCCCTGCTGAACTCCAAGGCATGCTAAATGGTGTTTGGTTGTGAGAGCCTGTGCAAATATTTAAAGGTGCCACTGGCGGGTTATTACTCCTGCCAAGGTCCTTCATCAAATCAAGGGATACTTCAGTACATCATTTTGACAGCATTTGAGGCCCTATAAATTTTGCTGAGACCTTTCAGACCCTGCTTAGATATTCTAGGGACAAGTCATTAGTTGTCCCAGCTCCCAACTACCCTAGTTGGTATTCATGGTTTCCCAGTTTTCTCTGCCTCTTTCAAGTCCTCAGCTTTCTGCTTTCATCTGAAACCCTGACGTCTAGCTTTCCTTATTGGCTCTGAACTTTTTTACTCCCTGGCTATCTGACATTTGATTAGACTGATTCTGGCTCTGACCCCGGCTTGACTCTCATCTATCTTGCTCCCTTGGCTCTACAATTTGTCCTCAATTAAAGGAAAAGGGACCATACAAAGTCAAAATTCAAGCCCCTTGGTTGCAAAGTTCCCAATAATGTTCCCTTATCACCTCACCTCCTAGTGTCACACCGCTCTCCCTTGCGCCACCCTGGCAGTTGCCAGGGACACGGCGGTTGCTACTCTGGCTGTTGCCAGGGACGCAGCGGTTGTTGTGAGCGTGCAGCAATCACGTCATCGCCGCACGTCTCTTCCCCTCTAAAACCGGATCCTTTGAGCACCTTGGCACGAATCGGCTCCTATGTAAGTACCTGCATAACTTACATTCACTGTCCAAGTATAGGTGTTACTGTGTGTGCTCCTAGGTGCTTTATTACTTGAATTGCTGGATTGCCTTAATATTGCTGAACTCTGCCTGTTTAACCCTTGGATTGCCTTATCATTGCTGAACTCTGCCTGCCTGACTACTCTGCCTGGTTTAACCCTGAACTGCTAAACTGCTGGATTCTCTTTTGTTGCTGACTTCTGCCTGTTCCTGACAACTCTATTGGTTTATCCCTGAACTGCTATACTGCTGGATGGCCTTTCTGTTGCCGTACCCTGCCTGTCTCTGACCATTTTCTGCCTTGATCTTATTGCCTTGAAGCAGGGCCGCCATCAGGGGGTGACAGGGGTGACTCCTGTAAGGGGCCCAATGGGCCAGGGGGGCCCCATGAGGCAAGAACTAAAAAAAAAAAAAAATGTTTTTTTTTTTAAAATTTTGGCAGCCACCAGTGGGTACTACAGCAGAGTGCTAATTGAGCATGGGAAATGTTATTACAATGAGTAAAGTATTAGCATTTGAGAGGATTTCTAAGTGTGCACTAAACCACTATGCACAGTGTGAGACAGACTTGGCACTTTGTTTGTACAGTGTGTGCCTGAGTCAGACGGCAGATCACTTTCATTTGCATAGGAGGAGGGACTTACTTAGGAAATGTTTTTTATTTCTTTGTGCAATTTCAGATTGTAACTTCAGTGTGGTAGTAGTTGTATGGTGGGGCCAGGGGTCCATAAAAACAATTTTTTTTAGCAGCAGTGTAATTATGATTATTTTACAATGCTGTATATTTAAAAACTATGTAAAACCATGTAGAAATGTTTCCTCCTCAATACACAAATGGTAGGTGCCCTTTTGGCAGATATGCATTTTTTTCATTTATATATTTTCTGTGGGTGTCTCTGTGAAGGTGGGTGTGTGTATGTATGTATGTATGTATGTCTGTGTTTTCTGTGGATGTCTCTGTGAGGGTGTGTGTTTTCTGTGGGTGTCTCTGTGAGAGTGTGTGTATGTCTGTGTGTTTTCTGTGGATGTCTCAGTGAGGGTGTGTGTATGTATGTCTTCCTGTGTTTTATGTGGTTGTCTCTCTGTGTGTGTATGTCTTTGTGTGTTTTCTGTGGATGTCTCTGTGGTTGTGTGTGTGTATGTATGTATTTGTGTGTTTTCTGAGGCTGTCTCTGTCTGTATTTCCTTGGGTGTATGTGCAAGTTTGAGTTTGTGTGTGTCCATTGTCTGTTCCTTTTTAGGACATTTTGACCTTACTACTGATTATTCACATCTTTCTACAGACTTTGAGACAAATGAGACCTTTCCGGTAGTCACCAATCTACCATTTAACCTTTAAATTATTGTTTAGGCAGTTCAGGACCCTTCCTTTCAGCCACTGCATGCTGTTGTCATCATTTAGTTGGCATCTTCCTTTACAAAAAGATAATCAGGACTCCATATTTTGTTTTCTAAATCTCCTTTTTTTTTTTTTTACAAAACTGTAGTTTACCTCATTACTTGTCAGGTCAATGTAAACAAGTGCTGAGTGTCTGTTTGGGTCTGAGTGTGTTTGTGTGTTTCTTTGTGTGTCTGCTAGAGTGTCTATATGTGAATCCTTATGTGTGAGTGTGTGTGTGTTTCAGTGTATGAGTGTGTCTGTATGTTACTACCTTTACAACATTTCCAAGTTTAAATAAACACTTAAGAATAAAGTGCATATATACGTTTTAGTCACTTGGTTAAAAATTGAACATGTCAAAATAGGGGGGGGGGGGCCTGATCAATGGTTAAGTCAGGGGCCCCAATATTTCTAGTGGCGGCCCTGCCGTGAAGGACTACCCTGTCTACTATGAGTACTGCTTACCTCATTTTCTACACTCACTTTGTTCTGGGATATTTCCTTATCCTTCCGCCTTGACGCCAGGATAAGAAGACTACTTGCCAAGTATGGTCTGATAGGGAAATATCCCACGAGCATTACACCTAGGTCTCTCTACCAATTCTATGGCTTGAAAACACAATTGGCTAATATTATGCCCACACACACACAAACACACTGTAGAATAAATGCATAATTATATTATAAATATTATAACTTATTGAGCACAATCACTACATTATGAACTATTATCTTTCTTCATTACATATGGTTATAAAGGTTCTTATAATTTGAATACTCGTTATAGCCTTATGTAAAATGGAAATTTTCACGATTCCCTGTACATGACAAATAGGTTAAAGGTGAAGGGTTAAATATATATTTTAGTGCAATACCTATTTAGTTGAATAATGTATTGTGCTTAAAGATAAACAGTCAGAAGAAATAGTCCCTGAAAAAATGGAAGTATAAGTTTCAATATGAGTTTGAAAAATGTTATTAAATCCCCACCAAAGAATCAATAATGCAATATACAGGCAACGACTGTAAGTGTGCAATGCTTTTCATCGACTACATGCTTGCTTCTAATATTGACAGGTAGAACTAAATATCTTTAATATAATGTTTACAGGCTTCTATAGTAAAGTGCTCTTTCAATATTGGCTTATTGCAATCAAAGTTCTTTTCTACAAGGATGTTTTAGATTTACAGATAGTACTTTAAAAATATATTGTAAACCTGCAACAAAAGTACAAAATTTTTAGCTAGATTACAAGTGTTGTGCTAAAGTTAGGAAGGTTTGGGATAAGCAATATTGCGCCCCAATAACTTGCGCGCGTAGTACAAATTGAAAGTAAACATGTTCGCTCAAGCACAAACTACATTTACATATATTTTTTTTCAAGAGCTATAGAAAATGTTTTTATTTTTTAATATATATATATATATATATATATATATATACACCTATATATATATATATATATAGGTATAGATATATATTTTACAAAAATAATTATATATATATATTTATATACAGTATATATATATATATATAACTATGTATATATACATAAAATCTTCTATGTGAAGAAAACAGGAATGTAAAATAGGTGGTGTCGGGTTAGCATGCGATCGAGAAGTGTTCATTTTTGTCTCCATTGAAGACCATGGGGAGAAGAAGTTATGTTTTCTAAACCTTTAGAGAATGTTGATTACTTTTAAGCATATTAATAATGTTGTAATGGATACACTGTTTATCTAGACACTATTGAACTGTTGTGATGTAAGTCATAAGTAAAGGATGTGGGGCCGATTTACCAAATGGTCAATCGGCCCCAATGCAGCTTTTTCAGCGCGAGCCTTCATGCTCCCCGGAAACAGCAGTTAAGAAGCAGTGGTCTTAAGACCGCTGCACCTTAACTGGTCCGCCACCGCCAGATTGGTTTGATTGACACCCCCTGCAGTGGGCAGCATTGCACAAGCACTTTAACAGAACTGCTTCTGCAATGTTAAACGCTGTCGGCAATCAGCGATGTCCGCCCGGCATATGGTAAATCGGCCCCTATATCTTTACATGCTAGAATTAATTAAAAATTCTCCCAAACCTCTCTAGCTTCTTCAGCCTTTCTACAGCATGTCCACAGCTCCTATATTATTCATTGTAACTTATTTACTAAAGTTCACTTATCTCTCAAATTTTGTAGTAAATCAAATTGATAGACTTACATAGAAACTGGTCGACACTAGAGGGACTCAAGATGGGCAAGGATTTTAGGGAACTTTACAATTTCATTAAACAAATAAAAAAATAAAATTAAGATCATTTGCTTTTAAATTTAAACAAACACAATGTAAACTTGTACAAATGCTTTTTACCTTAAAAAAATAAATAGAAAAATAAAACTACTTAAAACTGTTGCTACAGTAGAAAACAAGATTTTATCACAAGGATTTTAGAAATCCTTTTATTGACATAAATATTTCACTGCCCATTGAACTTCTGTTCATGGCCCCGATGACTGAAAGTGCTAGGTGGCAGAGAAATATTCCAAAGGATCCGCTGCTATGTCAAGTGAGCTTGTCGAAATATTTCAAGCTTCCATCATAGCGGCATCACCAAAAGGTGTTAACCCCCTTAGCATGTAAGCCTACAAGCCTAGCTGCTTTGTAGATCACTATCATGAGAGATAATATACAACAGTGAAACTCTTGGCAATGCCCTCTATCCCTTTGTCTCCCATAACTGTTACCTTGCATATTAGACCCATGTCTTTAGCGCTGTGAGACCTGTTGGTGCTCTACAAATAACTGATAATAATAATAAAATGTGTTTACTATACATGCAATTGGTCGGACATGCTGGGTATTATTTATAGCCATATTGGTGATGTATAGTAAAGGATCCCTTGAAATAGAACTGCCATGCCTAACTACCAACCCTAATACCCCTAAACCGAAGTACCCCGCGATCGCAAACTAACACTACACTAATAAATATCTAAACCACCATATAAACACATAAATACATATGTAGCAATATGTATATATATATATATATATATATATATATATATATATATATATATATATATATATATATATATAGCTACATATACCTGATTCAACCTCAAGTATTATGAGGTATATAAAAGGCCTTAGTGTTATGATGTTTTTAGTGCTTATCCTCCCCTTTTGTCACTCTCAGAGTCCCCTGGTCTATACACCGACCGTATTCTTGTATTTAGTGAGGGATCCCCCAGTGGGGTATAGAGTAAAGGGGGTATTAAACATTTCCAAATAAAGTACTGAAAGTTAATCACAGAAAAGACATGCATTCCTCTTGTAGTAGGGTCAAGGTTCAGATGCCTTAAAATGAGGAATTTCCACTTTAATCTTATTTAAAGGCTTCATATGTGCACTGGAGCCTTTTGCAGTCAAGTAAATAAAAAAATGTACAAGCATATTTATGCAATATTCATATTTAAGATTTTTTTTACACTGTGTATTAACTGTAAATATTTCACATTCCAAGGTTCTGCACATAAAAAACAACAAAATGTATGCTTACCTCATAAATGTCTTTCTTTCCGGATATATGAATACATACCCTCTCTCCCTACAAATACCTATATAACACACATCAATATTATATACTTTTTATTTCTTTTTAATTTTAATTTTTTAATGTTTGTGTTTTATTATCATCTAAACACCTCATACCACTAACATGAATCCAAATATAACCATACTGTTATTCGTGATAACCCTTTTCTTACTCCAATTTTGTTCACATCACTACCGCCATAAGCACACACCTCAAACTGGAAAACAAATTATAATACACCATGACCTGCTCTGTTGCTGTAACTTATCTTCTGAGTGCTGGTGGAGAGTTATAAAAATGAGTCCCCCTACCCCACCTCACAAAATTATAAAGTATCCCATTCACTGAATCGTGGCTAACCACAAAAAATACCTGACTCTGCCATTGCAATACATGGGTATTCATGCCATAGAAATGACAGAGCAAAAAAAGGAGGCGGCATTGTAATTTATGTTGACAATTCCATAAAGTACACCCCCTTACACAAATTTAGCTCTCCTGCCACCTTCAATTTCCTTTCTGGCACAATTGAGATCCTGTACAGTAAATCAATCATTGTTGCAGGAATCTATGGCCCACCTAGCTCCCCTGTGCATTCTCTTTCTGACATAGCCCATCTCCTTAGTGAAACCATAGCTCAAAACCCAAAAAGTGAAATTTTTGGTCTTTGGAGATTTTAATATTGATTGGCTGAATCCTAAAAACAATAGTTCACCTTTTAAGACTTTGCAGCTAACACAATTAATCTCCTCCCCAACTCACATAAACATTAAAAGCCATACCCACACCCTGCTCAATTGGATTCTCTCCACTTCTCTAGACCGAATCCAGAAGGCAGGTGTTCTCCCTAACAGTTTCAGTGACCACTACTTAGTGTACTGCGTGCGCTAAATAAAGGCTACTAAATCCTCTCCTAAGATTAAAATCACCAGGTCCTTCAAAAATGTAATCTTCATTCATTTCTAAATGACATCAAGAACCTCCCCTTGCACAGATTAAACCTAATTCCAGATTTAGACTCTGCAGTTGAATTCTTTCAGTCCGAACTCCTACAAGTTTGTAATTTGCATGCCCTGCTGCGTAAGTTGAGAGTAAAAGGAGCGCATATGAATTGGATCACAGCTGACCTCATTCAAATGTACCAGTTTTGGGATTCATTGTGGTCAAAGTTCAAGCATACTGGCTCTATGAACTATATGCACTAAACAAACAAAATTGGCCAAGGCCCAATATTGTTGTGAAAATCTAAACAATAACATATCAAACCCTAGAAGGATTTGGAAACTCATAAATAGCTTACACACTCCCCCAATCCACTCCCAACCCTCCACTGTCAAAGTGGACAACCAAACCCTGCAACTTTCCTTAATAGTAGCAAATGCCTTTAACAATTATTTTGTCAGATGCGCCACCACCCTGATTGACAAACTAATAAATGACACACATCCTGAAACTACAAATGTGGATTAGGCCTAACTAAATCTGCAAAGACCCAATATAGAGAAGTTCAATTTTAGAGCTGTACCCATTAATGTCATTAAGAAACACCTTAATAAACTAAAAATGAAAAACGAGTCTGGACCTGATCAAATCCCAGCTATACTGTTGAAGCTCAGTGTGTCGGCAATTGCTAAACCTGTCACAACCCTAATTAATGAATCCTTGGTGTCTGGATACATACCCAAACTTTGGAAGACTACAAGAGTAGTGCCTATCCATAAAAGTGGTGAGTTAACCTTGGTTACTAACAATCGCCCAATATCATTGCTCCCAGTATTGTCAAAATTTTTAGAAAAATGCGTCCATACGCAACTATGTGTGTATTACCAACAAACTAACTATCTGACCCCTGATCAATCAGGTTTTCGCCCACATCACTCCACTACAACTGCCCTCCTAAAAGTTTGTAATGACATCCAAACTGACATTGAACAAGAAGACCTAACTGGAGCAATTTTCCTTGCTTTTGCAAAGGTCTTTGACACAGTAGGCACAATATAATACTGCTAAAACTAAAAACTAAGGTATTGGTGATTGTCCATTAACCTGGTTTCGATCATATGTTTCGGATCGATCACAATATGTCTCCATTTCTGACAGCGACTCCCTCCCTCTCCCAGTCACTTGTGGTGTTCCCCAAGGTTCCATTCTTGGCCCCCTACTATTCACATTATTTATAAATTATCTGCCAAATGTCTGCAAATCCTCAACTGTACACTTGTACGCTGACAACACAGTAATCTATCCAAGACAAATCCTGCCTCAGCCCTACAGTAAAGGAAAAGCTTGTACACCAAATGCTAATGCCAATCATTGATTATGGGGATGTAGTATATGCACCTGCACTGCAAACTAACCTTAATAAACTTAATACATTGTATAACTCATTCTGACGCTTTGTGCTACAATGTAACTACAGGACCCACCATTGTGACATGCTAAAAGAACTAAACTGGCTGTCGCTGGAATCCAGATGCACCCTCCATCTTTCCAGCCTTGTGTTTAAGAGCTTTTCTGGGAAGCTCTCACCCTACCTGAGCAGAACGCTCTCCCCGGCTGTTCCCACCTCCTATAACCTCCGATCCAGTACCAGCACATTATTTAGTCTGCCTCCTTTTCCTACAGAGCACCACAATTATGGAACGACCTCCCGCACACTTTCAAACCTTTCTCAAGCCTAAAATCCTTAAAGATATCCCTCTCTACTATATACACATACACATATATATTATATATATAATAGACACACTCTATCATCCCGCAGCTCCAGAAAAAGGCAAAAATATATTTTCTTAAAAAAGCAAATCTTTATTTAAGAAAAAAAAAAAAGGTTAAAAACCATGTAGATGACATGTAAAAATACACAATCCAGTTGCGGGCCTGCAACAGGGTTTAGAACAGAACGCCAAACATGTTTCGGGTCAAGTCTCAGCCCTTGTTCACTGGCATAACTTAAGTTCCCACCTGCTAGTTCTATTTAAAGGCTAAGCATTAAGCAATTGCAGGCACCTGTACCTCATTAACCCTTTAAAGAAAAGGATCAAAATTACAGGTTCTAGTACACTATAGTTTTAAGCGATAAACCATATAATATATATAAATAAAGTTACAAATGTAATGAATACAACGCTATTAGTAATTTGAAAATGTTAGAAACCAAGTATATTGTTTTAAAACTGTTAGTTATATATTAAAGTAAATTTCTATAAGTAAACACAATAAACTTAATAAAATAAATCCACATCCATGATCGAGTTTAGACCAGAGGGGTGCTTTGTTTGTAAATTGAAAATCCAAAACACCTCTCTCTGGTCTAAACGTCTCTCCCTATCTCCTCCTCTTCTGTGTCTGGGCACATGGTCAATACCCTGTTCAGTTAACAGGGAATGTTTTGAGTTGTGTTCCTGCCTAAAGTGTTTCGCTATAGGAGTAGTACTATCTGGATTTCCTATATCTCTGAGGTGTTGTAATACCCTATCACGTAGAGCGCGTTTCGTGCGCCCTACATATTGTTTTTTGCATCCCTGGTATGTCAACAAATAAATGACATGTGTAGTATTACATGTGATTCTGAAACGTATATCAAACTCCTTATTTGTATTACTTGATTTTAATTTTGTTCCTTGTTCAGTATGAGTACAGGTTTTGCAAATTTTACCATTGCATTTGTTGCAATCTATTATTTTGTGAGCCATGTCTGATTATGGTGGTAAGGTAACATTGAGGGAGTCAAAGTATTTCTCAAAGTTTTAGCTCTACGTGCCGAAAAATGGCAACCCTCAGCAACAATTTTCTTAAGTTTGGCATCACTTTCAAGGATAGGTAAGCAACCACGTACAATGTCACAAATTTTTTTGTAATCTTTGCTGTAATTTGTAATGAAAGTGGGTCTGGTACCCATTCTTTGTTTCTTATTAATGTTTTTATGTATCAAATCCTCCCTATTTATTGTGTCTACTCTTAGTTTGGTTTCATCCAGAAGGTTAATATCATAACCCCTGGCTTCAAGTCTCTGATTGGTGTGTTGTGCATGTAATTAATATTTGTGTTCTGTTGTACAATTACGTTTAGTTCTAACTAATTGTGCATATGGAATGGATTCAATAGTATGTCTGGGGTGACAAGATGTTGAGTGCAAAATAGTGTTCCCCACTGTGCTTTTTCTGTAAAGTTCAATCTCAATGGAATGTGTATTAGTGCAAGATGTCAAAGTGACATCCAAAAAATTAATCGTGTTGACATTCTTAGTCATAGTAAAAAAAAGATTAAATTTATTGCTGTTAGCATATTCAAGAAACCGAACAACAGATTGCTGGTCTCCATCCCACACCATCTAAAAAATATTTTTAAATAGATATTCCCATATCTATACTATAATTGCGTTTGTAATGTCTGTCGCCGCCGGCAGTTGCGCACGCATCCTCAATGGAATGTTGGCAGCGCGAAGGTGGATTCTTTCACCACTCTGCCATTTTCGTAATCCACCAGGATGCAGCTTACGCTGCATCCAGGTGAATTCTTTTGTCCACGCGCTTCCAACATTCCATTGAGAATGTGTGCGCAACTGCCGCCGGCGATGGACATTACAAACGCAATTATAGTGGATCCATGTAAGTCACACGTGTTTGTCTCCTTGGGAACTATTTCAAACTCAACGCTAACACAGCGATAACCAGCTACAAACATATATTTCCTAAAGCCCAATTGATAAACACCATAATGAGACTGGCATCAGACATATCTACCAGCCCATAAGATTGGAATACAATTGGCGGTTACATCATACACAAAGCCTGATTACCTTAAAGTTAAATACATTGTATAGAAAGTGATACATTGTATACAAAGTCATTGTATACAAAGTGATTATTAATATAAATTGTATTGGTTTTTAGATATTTAGCATTAGTATTGCTTAGGTAAGACACCGGTGTCTGTATTTTATTTTTATTTTGTTTCATATTCTGTTTTTTATACTGTATAAATATGCCATCCTATTTTATCTGTTTTAATATACATTGATAAGTACCAAGGGGTATTTATTCAAGAGTTTAGCAATAAACACAGATTTTTAATAAAGATATATACACATTTGTGTTTTTCTTAGCTACATCATATAAATTATTTGGATACCTATGTATATGGTTTATTTTAACACACCTTATTTGGATTACGCATTGGAATCATTTTTATTAGATACACTTAGGAACACCATTTTTGCTTCACCTAATAAACCTATTTACCCTATTAACCCCTAAACCGCAAAACCCCTACATCGCAATAAACCTATTTAACTTATTAACCCCTTAAACCACCAAAATCAACAAGGCAAATAACTATTTAAATACCTAAGTACAGTACACTAATCTAACACCACCTAACTTAACACCCCCTAACCTAACACGCCATTAAATAAACCCAAATTACCTAAACTAATATATTCTAAAGTTACAAAAAATAAAAAATAAATAAGTTTACAAAAAATAAAATTAGCCAAAAGCATGAGAGCAAGTGAAATTTTATTGGCTATTCATATCAGCCAACAGAATTTCACTTTCTCTCATGCTATTGGCTAATTTAAATAGCCAATAGGATTTGAGTAGCTTTCATCCTATTGGCTGATTTGAATTGGAAGAATCAAATCAGCCAATAGGAAATCAAGGGACGCCATCTTTAATCGTGTTCCTTGAATTCACTATTCAGTGTACGGCGGAGATCATACGCAGAGGATCCGCCACGCTCCATGGCTCCGCAGTCGCCGGTCTTCAGTTCCAGGGTCGCCGGTCTTCAGCTCTGCGGTCTTCAGTCTTCAGCTCTGCTCTGCTCAGGATGTTCCTGGAAGAAGAAGAGGTTGCACTTGGAAGAAGACTTCACCGCCTGGAACAGGACCTTCTCCGCCGAACTTCAGGAACCGTGAGTACCAACCTGGGGGTTAGACTTAGGGGTTTTTTTTAAGTGTTTTTTTGGGGGATTTGTTTTATTTAGATTAGGGATGAGCAGAAAAAGAGCTAAATGCCCTTTTAAGGGCAATGCCCAAACATATGCCCTTTTCATAGCAATGGGTAGTTTAGGTTTTTAGTGTTAGGTTATTTTATTTGGGGGGGTTTACTGTTAGAGGGGCTTTGTGTATTTTCTTGAAAAAGAGCTGATTATCTTGGGGCAATGCCCTGCTAAAAGCCCTTTTAAGGGGTACTGGTAGTTTATTCTTAGAGTAGGGTTTTTTTATTTTGGTGAGGTCCTTTTATTTTTCATAGGGATTAGGAAATGTATTTTTTATTTTTTTCGGTAATGTTAGATTTTTTTTATTTTTGTAAACTTATTTTTTTTTTGTAACTTTAGAATGTATTAGTTTAGGTAATATGGGTTTATTTAATGGGGTGTTAGGTTAGGGGGTGTTAGGTTAGGGGGTGTTAGGTTAGTGTACTGTACTTAGTTATTTAAAAAGTTATTTGCGTTGTGGGTTTTGGCGGTTTAAAGGGTCAATAAGTTAAGTAGGTTTATTGCGATGTAGGGGTTTTGCGGTTTAGGGGTTAATAGGGCAAATAGGTTTATTGCAATGTAGCGGTTTTGCGGTTTAGGGGTTATGAAATATACTTAAAGTAGATATAATTTAAAGAAAATAAACTTTGTATTTATTTAGGACAGTAGTTTGTCTAATTAGATTGTGGCTATATCTGTAGTTTATTATATAGAAAATATTTTTGATATATTTAAGATAGTATTTCATTAAAATTGTAGTATTGCTACACCTGTAGCTTAAATTTTTATATAAAAGAAGAGTTACAAAATACGTTGTTTCTTCATCTGTAGTTTAAATAATAATTAGACTGCCCTCTGGGCAGGCTTATCGACTAGTATTTATATATATATTGTACCAAAAACATCAGATATATGTAGAAATAGGTATTTATGAATGACTAGAACATATTCTTCTATGTGAAGAAAATTGGAATGTGAAATATTAATATTTTCATGCTGGGTTAGCGCACATGAGAATATGTGTTTGGGTTTGCATGCAAGCTGGGGATTTGTTTTACCTTTTTTGCTCTATTGACTTCTATGGGGGAAGACGTGAACATGCATATGATATTGCAGGTTGTTCTTTTTGTGCTTGTCAGGTTAGTGCGCAAATGAAAACAGTTTACTTTTAACTCATAATACGAGGGCAACCCGACGAGCGAAAAAGCTTAGTTCCAGCTTAGTTAACACTTGACCGGGAGCATTAAATAGTGCTCCACTTGTAATCTGACCAACTCTAAGAAAACAAAAAAATGCCTTAAATTTGGTACAAGCAATCAATGTTTCCAAAATTATAGTATTTACCTAGGCGGGTAAAAATATTCTTAGAGACATTTTAGTCAAAATAGTTTTATCACCCATAGAAAAAGCAGCATTTATATTGTCTGTATTAATAAGAAATAATAGATGTTTAAAGGACAATTAAATACAGTTAAATTAAACAAGCAACAAATACATAATAACGCAGCAATAACATTTACTCTGAATGTCCATTGAGAAGTAGATTTTTATGACAAATTTTGAAATTTCCTTCCATGTTCCTTCCTCTTGTATCATCTGACAGCCAACAGTAAATCCCAGACTCATATAAATATACATTGTGAACACATTCAGTAGGAGATGGTGCCTCAGTAACTGTTAATATACAGGAGAATGTGCACAGTTTGATAATGGAAAGCTTTTTTTTTTTTAAAAGTGCATGCTTTGGGACCGATACGATCGGGATGATTGACACCCCCTGCTAGTGGCCGATTGGCCGAGAAAGTGTAGGGGGCGGCATTGCACAAGCATTTCACAAGAAATGCTTATGCAATGATAAATACTGACAGCGTATGGTGTCGGCATTTAGTGTTGTCAGGCGGACATTTAATAAATCTACCCCTTTATCTAAATCATGAAAGTTTAATTTTGACTTTATTGTACCCTTTACATTTGAATTTAAACTAACAAGCCAATATCATTTGTGTACTTCCTATTTATGTTCCTTGACTGATAGGTACTAGGAACTAATGATGATTTATTAGCATGTGTAGAAAGTGTATATCAATGAGCTTTCACAACAAGTGTCTATTCGCCAATAAGCATTAGTGGAAAGTTTACAACTGATAAAGTTTATTTATTTGAATTCAATATCTTTTGCTTCACATGTGTCCATTAATAAAGGTGCACTTTATTACATTGTATTAAAAAAAATCTTTGATATTGTTCTGTAGAACATGTGACCTAAGTGCCACAATATGGCTTAGAAATGTTTTTATCTGGCCCTTTATTTGAAGTGAAGTATGTATTTGTGGCAAGTATCTATTATGCATATACAGCACTATTGATCCTAAACAGGTAGTGTGTGATAAGGAAAAAGTGTTTGAAAATAAAGGGATGAAAGGAATAAAGAAGACCGAAGTCTAAAGCCTTCTATGTATGTCTGTATTGGTTTGCCAATCAAAATAAATATGTCATTGTAACTTGCTAGCAAGCTTTAGTACTTTTTATCAAAGTGGAAATACAAGATGACAAGCCCAAGGAGACCTGTCTGTCAGGATACATTTCTGTACACTTCTAGGTATAATTTCTTGTATTTTCCCTTGAACACTCAAAATTAAAAATAAATAAATAAATGAACAAATAAATAAGTAATAGTGATGTCGGGAACAGTTCGCCGGCGAATAGTTCCCGGCGAACATAGCATGTTCGTGTTCGCCGCGGCGGGCGAACAATCGAACATATGCGATGTTCGATCCGCCCCCTATTCGTCATCATTGAGTAAACATTGACCCTCTACCTCACAGTCAGCAGACACATTACAGCCAATCAGCGTCAAACACTCCCTCCCAGACCCTCCCACCTCCTGGACAGCATCCATTTTAGATTCATTTGGAAGCTGCATTCTTAGTGAGAGGAGGGACAGTGTAGCTGCTGCTGATTTAATAGGGAAATTGATAGCTAGGCTAGTGTATTCAGTGTCCACAACAGTCCTGAAGGACTCATCTGATCTCTGCTGTAAGGACAGCACCCCAAAAAGCCCTTTTTAGGGCTAGAACATCAGTCTGCTTTTTTTTTTCCTGTGTAATCTAATTGCAGTTGCCTGCCTCCCAGCATGTGTGTCAGGCTCACAGCGTATACTGTGCCCACTTGCCCAGTGCCACCACTCATATCTGGTGTAACAGTAATGTAGATTTAAAAAAACAACACTTTTTTGACTGTGTTAAATAATAGCAGTCAGTTTCCTTCACACGTGTGCGTTTTAGGGCCTGCCTGCCAGGGCACAGTGTCACCCCAGTGCAACTCATATCTGGTGTAACAGTAGTGTAGATTTAAAAAAAAAAAACATTTTTTTGACTGTGTTAAATAATAGCAGTCAGTTTCCTTCACACGTGTGCGTTTCAGTGCCTGCCAGGGCACAGTGTCAACCCAGTGCAACTCATATCTGGTGTAACAGTAGTGTAGATTTAAAAAAACAACAACACTTTTTTGACTGTGTTAAATAATAGCAGTCAGTTTCCTTCACGCGTGTGCATTTCAGTGCCTGCCAGGGCACAGTGTCACCCCAGTGCAACTCATATCTGGTGTAACAGTAGTGTAGATTTAAAAAAAACAACACTTTTTTGACTGTGTTAAATAATAGCAGTCAGTTTCCTTCACACGTGTGCGTTTCAGAGCCTGCCTGCCAGGGCACAGTGTCAACCCAGTGCAACTCATATCTGGTGTAACAGTAGTGTAGATTTTAAAAAAACAACACTTTTTTGACTGTGTTAAATAATAGCAGTCAGTTTCCTTCACACGTGTGCGTTTCAGTGCCTGCCTGCCAGGGCACAGTGTCAACCCAGTGCAACTCATATCTGGTGTAACAGTAGTGTAGATTTAAAAAAACAACACTTTTTTTACAGTGTTAAATAATAGCAGTCAGTTTCCTTCACACGTGTGCGTTTCAGTGCCTGCCTGCCAGGGCACAGTGTCTTCCCAGTGCAACTCATATCTGGTGTAACAGTAGTGTAGATTTAAAAAAAAACAACACTTTTTTGACTGTGTTAAATAATAGCAGTCAGTTTCCTTCACACGTGTGCATTTCAGGGCCTGCCTGCCAGGGCACAGTGTCACCCCAGTGCAACTCATATCTGGTGTAACAGTAGTGTAGATTTAAAAAAAAAAAAACACTTTTTGACTGTGTTAAATAATAGCAGTCAGTTTCCTTCACACGTGTGCGTTTCTGGGCCTGCCTGCCAGGGCACAGTGTCACCCCAGTGCAACTCATATCTGGTGTAACAGTAGTGTAGATTTAAAAAAAAACACCTATTTTTTGACTGTGTTAAATAATAGCAGTCAGTTTCCTTCACACGTGTGCGTTTCAGTGCCTGCCTGCCTGCCAGGGCACAGTGTCACCCAAGTGCAACTCATATCTGGTGTAACAGTAGTGTAGATTTAAAAAAAAAAACACTTTTTTGACTGTGTTAAATAATAGCATCAGTTTCCTTCACACGTGTGTTTTTCAGGGCCTGCCTGCCAGGGCACAGTGTCACCCCAGTGCAACTCATATCTGGTGTAACAGTAGTGACTGTAGATATAAAAAAACCAACACTTTTTTGACTGTGTTAAATAATAGCAGTCAGTTTCCTTCACATGTGTGCGTTTCAGGGCCTGCCTGACAGGGCACAGTGTCACCCCAGTGCAACTCATATCTGGTGTAACAGTAGTGTAAATTAAAAAAAACAACACTTTTTTGACTGTGTTAAATAATAGCAGTCAGTTTCCTTCACACGTGTGCGTTTCAGTGCCTGCCTGCCAGGGCACAGTGTCACCCCAGTGCAACTCATATCTGGTGTAACAGTAGTGTAGATTTAAAAAAAAAAAAAAAAACACTTTTTGACTGTGTTAAATAATAGCAGTCAGTTTCCTTCACACGTGTGCGTTTCAGGGCCTGCCTGCCAGGGCACAGTGTCACCCCAGTGCAACTCATATCTGGTGTAACAGTAGTGTAGATTTGAAAAAAAAAAAAAACTATTTTTTGACTGTGTTAAATAATAGCAGTCAGTTTCCTTCACACGTGTGCGTTTCAGTGCCTGCCTGCCAGGGCACAGTGTCACCCAAGTGCAACTCATATCTGGTGTAACAGTAGTGTAGATTTAAAAAAAAAACACTTTTTTGACTGTGTTAAATAATAGCATCAGTTTCCTTCACACGTGTGTTTTTCAGGGCCTGCCTGCCAGGGCACAGTGTCACCCCAGTGCAACTCATATCTGGTGTAACAGTAGTGACTGTAGATTTAAAAAAAACAACACTTTTTTGACTGTGTTAAATAATAGCAGTCAGTTTCCTTCACATGTGTGCGTTTCAGGGCCTGCCTGACAGGGCACAGTGTCAACCCAGTGCAACTCATATCTGGTGTAACAGTAGTGTAAATTTAAAAAAACAACACTTTTTTGACTGTGTTAAATAATAGCAGTCAGTTTCCTTCACACGTGTGCGTTTCAGTGCCTGCCTGTCAGGGCACAGTGTCAACCCAGTGCAACTCATATCTGGTGTAACAGTAGTGTAAATTTAAAAAAACAACACTTTTTTGACTGTGTTAAATAATAGCAATCAGTTTTCTTCACACGTGTGCGTTTCAGGGCCTGCCTGCCAGGGCACAGTGTCACCCCAGTGCAACTCATATCTGGTGTAACAGTAGTGTAGATTTAAAAAAAACAACACTTTTTTTACTGTGTTAAATAATAGCAGTCAGTTTCCTTCACACGTGTGCGTTTCAGGGCCTGCCTGCCAGGGCACAGTGTCACCCCAATGCAACTCATATCTGGTGTAACAGTAGTGTAGATGTAAAAAAAAACAACACTTTTTTGACTGTGTTAAATAATAGCAGTCAGTTTCCTTCACACATATGTGTTTCAGGGCCTGCCTGCCAGGGCACAGTGTCACCCCAGTGCAACTCATATCTGGTGTAACAGTAGTGTAGATTTAAAAAAAAACAACACTTTTTGACTGTGTTAAATAATAGCAGTCAGTTTCCTTCACACGTGTGCGTTTTAGTGCCTGCCTGCCAGGGCACAGTGTCACCCCAGTGCAACTCATATCTGGTGTAACAGTAGTGTAGATTTAAAAAAAAAAAAAACACTTTTTGACTGTGTTAAATAATAGCAGTCAGTTTCCTTCACACGTGTGCGTTTCAGTGCCTGCCTGCCAGGGCACAGTGTCACCCAAGTGCAACTCATATCTGGTGTAACAGTAGTGTAGATTTAAAAAAAAAAACACTTTTTTGACTGTGTTAAATAATAGCAGTCAGTTTCCTTCACATGTGTGCATTTCAGGGCCTGCCTGACAGGGCACAGTGTCACCCCAGTGCAACTCATATCTGGTGTAACAGTAGTGTAAATTTAAAAAAACAACACTTTTTTGACTGTGTTAAATAATAGCAGTCAGTTTCCTTCACACGTGTGCGTTTCAGTGCCTGCCTGCCAGGGCACAGTGTCACCCCAGTGCAACTCATATCTGGTGTAACATTAGTGTAGATTTTAAAAAAACAACACATTTTTGACTGTTTTAAATAATAGCAGTCAGTTTCCTTCACACGTGTGCGTTTCAGTGCCTGCCTGTCAGGGCACAGTGTCAACCCAGTGCAACTCATATCTGGTGTAACAGTAGTGTAAATTTAAAAAAACAACACTTATTTGACTGTGTTAAATAATAGCAATCAGTTTTCTTCACACGTGTGCGTTTCAGGGCCTGCCTGCCAGGGCACAGTGTCACCCCAGTGCAACTCATATCTGGTGTAACAGTAGTGTAGATTTAAAAAAAACAACACTTTTTTGACTGTGTTAAATAATAGCAGTCAGTTTCCTTCACACGTGTGCGTTTCAGGGACAGTGTCACCCCAGTGCAACTCATATCTGGTGTAACAGTAGTGTAGATTTAAAAAAAACAACACTTTTTTGACTGTGTTAAATAATAGCAGTCAGTTTCCTTCACACGTGTGCGTTTCAGGGCCTGCCTGCCAGGGCACAGTGTCACCCCAATGCAACTCATATCTGGTGTAACAGTAGTGTAGATGTAAAAAAAAACAACACTTTTTTGACTGTGTTAAATAATAGCAGTCAGTTTCCTTCACACGTATGTGTTTCAGGGCCTGCCTGCCAGGGCACAGTGTCACCCCAGTGCAACTCATATCTGGTGTAACAGTAGTGTAGATTTAAAAAAAACAACACTTTTTTGTCTGTGTTAAATAATAGCAGTCAGTTTCCTTCACACGTGTGCGTTTCAGTGCCTGTCTGCCAGGGCACAGTGTCACCCCAGTGCAACTCATATCTGGTGTAACAGTAGTGTAAATTTAAAAAAACAACACTTTTTTGACTGTGTTAAATAATAGCAGTCAGTTTCCTTCACACGTGTGCGTTTCAGTGCCTGCCTGCCAGGGCACAGTGTCACCCCAGTGCAACTCATATCTGGTGTAACATTAGTGTAGATTTTAAAAAAACAACACATTTTTGACTGTTTTAAATAATAGCAGTCAGTTTCCTTCACACGTGTGCGTTTCAGTGCCTGCCTGTCAGGGCACAGTGTCAACCCAGTGCAACTCATATCTGGTGTAACAGTAGTGTAAATTTAAAAAAACAACACTTACTTTTTTGACTGTGTTAAATAATAGCAGTCAGTTTCCTTCACACGTGTGCGTTTCAGGGACAGTGTCACCCCAGTGCAACTCATATCTGGTGTAACAGTAGTGTAGATTTAAAAAAAACAACACTTTTTTGACTGTGTTAAATAATAGCAGTCAGTTTCCTTCACACGTGTGCGTTTCAGGGCCTGCCTGCCAGGGCACAGTGTCACCCCAATGCAACTCATATCTGGTGTAACAGTAGTGTAGATGTAAAAAAAAACAACACTTTTTTGACTGTGTTAAATAATAGCAGTCAGTTTTTTATGTGTTTCAGGGCCTGCCTGCCAGGGCACAGTGTCACCCCAGTGCAACTCATTTCTGGTGTAACAGTAGTGTAGATTTAAAAAAAACAACACTTTTTTGTCTGTGTTAAATAATAGCAGTCAGTTTCCTTCACACGTGTGCGTTTCAGTGCCTGTCTGCCAGGGCACAGTGTCACACCAGTGCATCTCATATCTGGTGTAACAGTAGTGTACATTTAAAAAAAATAATAAAATTTTGGCTGTAATAGATTGAATAGCAGTTAGTTGTCTGCAAGCGTGTGTATCAGTCCTACAGTGTCTACTCTGCCAACTTCTGCCAGTGCACAGTGCTACTCATATCTGTTGTCACAGTAGCTTGCACTAATTGAAAAAATAAATGACAGGCAGAGGTAGGCCACCCCACAGGGGCCGTCGTGTTTGTGGTGCTGTTATTCCCTTTGGCCTAATAATGCTTAGTGTTCAGAGGCCACATACCCCGAACTCGAACATTTCTGAGGACATAGTTGACTGGCTAACACAGGACACCCAATCTTCTACGGCTTCCGCTCGGGTGTAGATTTAAAAAAAACAACACTTTTTTGACTGTGTTAAATAATAGCAGTCAGTTTCCTTCACACGTGTGCGTTTCAGGGCCTGCCTGCCAGGGCACAGTGTCACCCCAATGCAACTCATATCTGGTGTAACAGTAGTGTAGATGTAAAAAAAAACAACACTTTTTTGACTGTGTTAAATAATAGCAGTCAGTTTTTTATGTGTTTCAGGGCCTGCCTGCCAGGGCACAGTGTCACCCCAGTGCAACTCATTTCTGGTGTAACAGTAGTGTAGATTTAAAAAAAACAACACTTTTTTGTCTGTGTTAAATAATAGCAGTCAGTTTCCTTCACACGTGTGCGTTTCAGTGCCTGTCTGCCAGGGCACAGTGTCACACCAGTGCATCTCATATCTGGTGTAACAGTAGTGTACATTTAAAAAAAATAATAAAATTTTGGCTGTAATAGATTGAATAGCAGTTAGTTGTCTGCAAGCGTGTGTATCAGTCCTACAGTGTCTACTCTGCCAACTTCTGCCAGTGCACAGTGCTACTCATATCTGTTGTCACAGTAGCTTGCACTAATTGAAAAAATAAATGACAGGCAGAGGTAGGCCACCCCACAGGGGCCGTCGTGTTTGTGGTGCTGTTATTCCCTTTGGCCTAATAATGCTTAGTGTTCAGAGGCCACATACCCCGAACTCGAACATTTCTGAGGACATAGTTGACTGGCTAACACAGGACACCCAATCTTCTACGGCTTCCGCTCGGAACCTTGACGCACCATCCTCCTCCAGCTTAGCTTCGGGCACCTCTCAAGTTACCACTCGCCCGCCTGTCGCCTCCACCAACACTAGCACCACAGCCGCTTCACTTTATCTGTCAGAGGAGTTATTTACACATCAGTTGGAAGAAATGAGTGATAGTGATGTGCAACCATTATTGCCAGAGGATGTAGATAACAGGGATATGTCTCAGTCAGGCAGCATTACACACATGGACGTACGGTGTGATGATGATGATGTTGTACCCGCTGCTGCTAACTTTGCTGACTTGTCAGATACAAGTGAAGTGGTTGATGATGACGATGCGTCCGTGGATGTCATGTGGGTGCCCGCTAGATGAGAAGAAGAAGAGAGGGAAAGTTCAGATGGGGAGAGATAGAGGAGGAGGAGACGAGTTGGAAGGAGCGGGAGGTTGTCGTAAGGAGCTAGTGGCACAGTCAGGCAGCATGCATCGGCACCCAGGGTCAGCCAGACAGCACGCCAATCAACGTATGCTGTTTCCACCAAAAGAATGCCGTCATTGCAGAGCTCAGCAGTGTGGCATTTTTTTTGTGTGTCTGCCTCTGACAACAGTGATGCCATTTGCAACCTGTGCCAAAAGAAACTGACAACACCCACCTAGGTACAACTGCATTGCGAATGCACATGATCGCACATCACAAACGCCTATGGGATCAACACATGAGTACAAGCAGCACACAAACTCAAAGCCGCCATCCTCCTCTTGGTCCAGCATCTTCAGCCACGTCAACCACTGCTGTCCTCCTTGCCCCCTCTCAACCATCCGCCACTCTGTGTCTCGCCTTGAGCAGTTCCTGCTCATCTGCCTACAGTCAGGTGTCTGTCAAGGACATGTTTGAGCGTAAGAAGCCAATGTCACAAACTCACCCCCTTGCCCAGCATCTGACAGCTGGCTTGACTGAACTCTTAGCCCGCCAGCTTTTAAAAAGTAGAAAGTAATGGCATGTCTGGCACACAGTGTTGGGGCAAGGGTCCATCTGACCACTGATACCTGGTCTGCAAAGCATGGTCAGGGCAGGTATATCACCTACACTGCGCATTGGGGAAACCTGCTGACAGCTGCCAAGCATGGAATGCGTGGCTCTGCAGAGGAGTTGGTGACACCACCACGACTTGCAGGCAGGCCTGCTGCCACCTCCTCTACTCCTCCTACTCCATCCTCTTCCATAACCTCCTCGGCTGAGTCCTCTTCTGCTGCTGCGTCTTGCTCCACATCAACGGCACCCCCCATCTCCCCAGGTACTATTCCACATCCCGGATACGGCATTGTCACGCCGTCTTGGGGTTGACTTGCCTGAAAGCAGAGAGTCACACCGGACCAGCACTCCTGTCCGCCCTGAATGCACAGGTGGATCAGTGGCTGACTCTGCACCAACTGGAGATCGGCAAAGTGGTTAGGTTAGAAATTTGGTGGCGGCATTGAATTTGGGCAAGTTGACACATGTGCCGTGCATGGCACATGTGTGTAATCTGATCGTACAACGCTTTGTGCATAAGTACCCAGGCTTACAGGACGTCCTGAAGCAGGCCAGGAAGGTGTGTGGCCATTTCAGGCGTTCCTACACGGCCATGGTGCACTTTTCAGATATCCAGCGGCGAAACAAAATGCCAGTGAGGCGCTTGATTTGCGACAGCCCGACATGTTGGAATTCAACACTCCTAATGTTCGACCGCCTGATCCAGCAAGAAAAGTCGTTAATGACTATTTGTATGACCGGGGTGCTAGGACAGCCTCTGCGGAGCTGGGATTTTTTTTGCCATGTTACTAGACGCTCATGCGCAATGCCTGTAGGCTCATGCGTCTTTTTTAGGTGGTGAAAAACCTAGTCAGTCGCACCGAAGGCACCATCAGCGACATCATACCATTTGTTTTCTTCCTGGAGCGTGCCCTGCGAAGAGTGCTGGATCAGGCCGTAGATGAGCGTGAAGAGGAAGAGTTGTGTCACCATCACCACCAGAAACAGCCTTATCAGCATCGCTTGCTGGACCTGCGGCAATGCTGGAAGAGGATTGTGAGGAAGAGGAGTCAGAGGAGGAATGTGGCTTTGAGGAGGAGGAAGACCAACCACAACAGGCATCCCAGGGTGCTCATTGTCCCCTATCTGGTACCCGTGATGTTGTACGTTGCTGGGGGTAAGAATATACCTTCAGTGAGATCACTGAGGACGAGGAACTGGACATGAGTAGCTCGGCATCCAACCTTGTGCAAATGGGGTCTTTCATGCTTTTGTGCCTGTTGAGGGACCCTTGTATAAAAAGGCTGAAGGAGAACGACCTGTACTGGTTGTCCGCGCTTCTAGACCCCCGTTTTAAGCAGAAAGTGCCTGAAATGTTACCGAATTACCGCAAGTTGGAAAGCAGTTGCAAAATAAATGAAAAAGTATGCTTTACACAGCATATAAGGGTGATGTCACAGCACAACGGGAATCTAACAGGGGAAGAGGTGAAAGTAATCCTCCCACGACCACGCCGGCAAGGACAGGACGCTTTACAGACGTGTTGTTGATGGAGGACATGCGGAGCTTTTTAAGTCCTACGCATTGCCATAGCCCTTCGGAGTCCACCCTCAGAGAACGACTCGACCGACTGGTAGAAGACTACCTCGCCTTAACTGCAGATATCGACACCTGAGGAGTGATGAACCCCTTGACTACTGGGTGTGACCTGTGGCCTGAGCTATCCCAATTTGCGATAGAACTTCTGGCCTGCCCTGCTTCAAGTGTCCTGTCAGAAAGGACCTTCAGTGCAGCAGGAGGTATTGTCACTGAGAAGAGAAGTCGCCTAGGTCAAAAAAGTCTAGATTACCTCACCTTTATTAAGATGAATGAGGGATGGATCCCGAAGGGACTGACAGTGGGTGGTACATTTGACTAAAAAAGGCCTGATGAGATGAGCTGCCTTGGGCTAAAAATGGTCCACATGCTGCTGTAT
Source organism: Bombina bombina (assembly GCF_027579735.1). Taxonomy (NCBI): domain Eukaryota; kingdom Metazoa; phylum Chordata; class Amphibia; order Anura; family Bombinatoridae; genus Bombina; species Bombina bombina. Next base: position 1,263,267,287 of record NC_069500.1, on the reverse strand, counting down.
TTTATCTCTGAATGCCGGATGACTTGCGTGACTTATCCGCCAACTAGGGTTCAAGCCGCAATGTTTTAGGGCACTTTCTGCCTGGGAAACAAACATCAATTTTTCTGGCCGCTGCTACAGCAGCTGCTGCAACAATACCTAATTTTTGAGGCATGTGTACATGCCTAATTTTTCTGGCCTCTGGTGCTGCACTGTGGTTTTAAAAACCAAACCAAATAAAAGGCACATAACAGGGATTAAACTGATAGGAATGGTACTACTTAACACACCAATCCTATCTGGTGGCACATTAGATTGCACGCACAGTAACCCAAATTTGAAGTAGGAGGACCGACCAAGCATTTTTTTCCATCTCCCGGTTCCTAAAATTGATGCCATATACACGTCCCCTGATAGGGGACGTAACAGGGATTAAACTGATAAGAATAGAACTACTTAACACACCACTCCTATCTGGTGGCACATTAGATTGCATGCGCAGTGCCCCAAATTTGAAGTAGGAGGACCGACCAAGCATCTTTTTCCATCTCTCAGTTCCTAAAATCAGTGCCATATACACGTCCCCTGATAGGGGACGTAACAGGGATTAAACTGATAAGAATAGAACTACTTAACACACCACTCCTATCTGGTGGCACATTAGATTGCACGCACAGTGCCCCAAATTTGAAGTAGGAGGACCGACCAAGCATTTTTTTCCATCTCCCGGTTCTTAAAATCGATACCATATACACGTCCCCTGATAGGGGACGTAACAGGGATTAAACTGATAAGAATAGAACTACTTAACACACCACTCCTATCTGGTGGCACATTAGATTGCACGTGCAGTGCCCCAAATTTGAAGTAGAAGGACCGACCAAGCATCTTTTTCTATCTCCCGGTTCCTAAAATCGATGCCATATACACGTCCCCTGATAGGGGACGTAACAGGGATTAAACTGATAAGAATAGTACTACTTAACACACCACTCCTATCTGATGGCACATTAGATTACACGCGCAGTGCCCCAAATTTGAAGTAGGAGGACCGACCAAGAATCTTTTTCCCTCTCCCGGTTCCTAAAATCGATGTCATATACACTTCCCCTGATAGGGGACGTAACAGGGATTAAACTGATAAGAATAGAACTACTTAACACACCACTCCTATCTGATGGCACATTAGATTGCACGCGCAGTGCCCCAAATTTTAAGTAGGAGGACCGACCAAGCATCTTTTTCCATCTCCCAGTTCCTAAAATTGATGCCATATACACATCCCCTAGTAACAGGGATTAAACTGATAGGAATAGTACTACTTAATACACCTTATAATAATGCAGAGAGAGGCAACGCAGAGAGAGGAGTCTGAAGAAGAGGAGTCAGAGGAGGAAGGTGGCTTTGAGGAGGTGGAAGACCAAACACAGCAGGCGTCCCAGGGGGCTTGTTGTCACCTTTCAGGGACCCTTGGTGGTATACGTGGCTGGGTGGAGGAAGAGACCTTCAATGACATCAGTGAGGACAAGTAATGGGACATGGCTAGCTGGGTATCCAACCTTGTGCAAATGGGGAATTTGCGGTTGTGCAAATGGACTGTTTGCGGTTGTTTGCGGTGCGTTAAAGGGACAGTCTAGGCCAAAATAAACTTTCATGATTCAGATAGAGCATGTAATTTTAATACATTTTCCAATTTACTTTTATCACCAATTTTGCTTTGTTCTCTTGGTATTCTTAGTTGAAAGCTTAACCTAGGAGGTTCATATGCTAATTTCTTAGACCTTGAAGCCCACCTCTTTCAGATTGCATTTTACCAGTTTTTCACCACTAGAGGGTGTTAGTTCACGTATTTCATATAAATAACACTGTATTTGTGCATGAGAAGTTATCTGGGAGCAGGCACTGATTGGCTAGACTGCAAGTCTGTCAAAAGAACTGTTAAAAGGGGCAGTTTGCCGAGGCTTAGATACAAGGTAATCACAGAGGTTAAAAGTTTATTATTATAAATGTGTTAGTTATGCAAAACTGAGAAATGGGTAATAAAGGGATTATCTATCTTTTAAAACAATAAAAATTCTGGTGTAGACTGTCCCTTTAAACAGGGAGTTTGGTCTGTCACTGTGAAGCGGGCATAACCCTTACACTACCTGATCGATACAACATCATACCTGATGTTTTAAAGCATGTTATTCCAAACAATTTAGGAATGTTAGGTGATTTATGCCCTTTATGGCTTAAAACCAGACTCTGCATCAACTATGTAATTTTCCATGGGAGTTTAGCAATGGATCCCCCTCCGGCATGCCACAGTCCAGGTGTTAGTCCCCTTGAAACAACTTTTCCATCACTATTGTGGCCAGAAAGAGTCCCTGGGGGTTTTAAAGTTTGCCTGCCCATTGAAGTCATTGGCGGTTTGCCCGGTTCGCCCGTTCGCAAACAGTTGTGGAAGTTCGCGTTCGCCGTTCGCGAACCCAAATTTTTATGTTCGCGACATCACTAGTAATTATATATAATATTTTAATATAATGATTTGTCTATAATAAAGATGAAACAACCTAGTCCATTTGTCCTGCCAATCATCTCATTTAGGGGCGATTTACATCTTACAGTGACTTAAAGGCATGGTCCTTATTATTCACATAAATGTCTTTTGAGTATCATCATCATTATCCAGCTACTTGACATTATGCTATATGATAATTTTGCTGTGAATATATCTTTTTGACAATAATATAGAGCAGTATTCCATTTATGAAAAAAAAAAATATTTTTTCAAAATGGAAATGACTATTAGCACAAATTTGTGAGCAAATCAGATATCAAAATAGACTACTGTACACTTAAATAATTTATACACAATGTTTAGCAAAGACTTAATAAGATACAGAAAGATTATGTAAAAATTAAATGCAATATTTATTTAAACCACATAAAGACACGGCAGTTAATAAGAGAAAACTTGTAGTGTCTATAAAGTATCAGTTAAGTTAGCTTTCAACATTGATAATAGGAAATGTAGTTTAATGTCACTTAACAGCTAATTATTTATAATGCATATTTTTACCAGTAATATTTGAAATTATAAGGAGTAAGAAGCCTTTTAAATTAATTAACTGAATATGTAATATGATAGTAACTTAAAGAATGAAATTACATTGTTTTTTTTTTCATAAATAGTAATGTTGACATTCATGTATGCTACAAATAAATCGATATAGAACAGTAACATAGTGAAATGCAATAATCCACCAAACAACCTTGCTAAATCAATAAAACCTAAAAAATTGATAGTATGAAACAGAAATTTAAAAAAAATGTTAGCATAGTTGCGCCTATAATGTTTGTCTAAAATAAGTTAACGCAAAAGTCTAAAAATGGCTAATGCAAACAATAAATTAAACTAATATAACTAGAAACAATATTAAAGTTTAAAAATCTTTATTTAATACATTCTATATGAAAATTAATAATAATTAATAATAATGGATTGATTTAAACCCTCTGTAGTACCTATATAAACTAATCAAAATGACTGGCCAGTCAGTAAAAACAACAATTATCTGGTTTATAGAACTAGACAATTGATTTAAAATAAAGCAGATATTAATAACTATCAGACGCCTAGATTTAGAGTTTTGCGGCTGAAGGGGTGCATTAGCTACGCGTCTTTTTTTTCTAGCGCTGCTTCTAAACAACACTGGTATTTAGAGTTCTCTGAAGGGCTGCGTTAGGCTCCAAAAAGGGAGCGTAAAGGCATATTTACTGCCACTTCAACCCTCAATACCAGCGTTGCTTACGGTAGCGGCTAGCTGGAAAAACGTGCTCGTGCAAGATTCCCCCATAGGAAACAATGGGGCAGTTTGGGCTGAAAAAAAAACTAACACCTGCAAAAAGCAGCGTTAAGATCCTAACGCAGCCCCATTGTTTCCTATGGGGAAACAGTTTCTAAGTCTGCACCTAACACCCTAACATGAACCCCGAGTCTAAACACGCCTAACCTTACACTTATTAACCCCTAATCTGCCGCCCCCGCTATCGCTGACACCTGCATTACACAATTAACTCCTAATCTGCAGCCCCGAACACCGCCGCAACCTACATTATACCTATGTACCCCTAATCTGCTGCCCCTAACATCGCCGACACCTATATTATATTTATTAACTCCTAATCTGCCCCCCCAATGTCACCGCTACCTTACCTACACTTATTAACCCCTAATCTGTCGACCGGACCTCGCCGCTACTCTAATAAAGTTATTAACCCCTAAACCGCCGCTCTCCCGCCTTGCAAACCCTATAATAAATAGTATTGACCCCTAATCTGCCCTCCCTAACATCACCGCCACCTAACTTCAAGTATTAACCCCTAATCTGCCGACCGGACCTCGCCGCTACTCTAATAAATGTAGTAACCCCTAAAGCTAAGTCTAACCCTAACCCTAACACCCCCCCTAAATTAAATATAATTTTAATCTAACAAAATAAATTAAATCTTATTAACTAAAGTATTCCTTTATTACCAGCCCTTAAAAGGGCTTTTTGCGGGGCATGCCCCAAAGTAATCAGCTCTTTTGCCTGTAAAAAAAACACAATACCACCCCCCAACATTACAACCCACCACCCACATACTCCTTCTCTAACCCAAACCCCCCTTAAATAAACCTAACACTACCCCCCTGAAGATCTCCCTACCTTGAGTCGTCTTCACCCAACCGGGCCGAAGTCTTCATCCGATGGGGCAGAAGAGGACATCCAGACTGGCAGAAGTCTTCATCCTATCTGGGCAGAAGAGGACATCTTGACCGGCAGACATCTTCATCCATGCGGCATCTTCTATCTTCATCCATCTGACGAGGAGTGGCTCCATCTTCAAGACCTCCGGCACGTTACATCCTCCTTCCCCGACGACTACCCGACGAATGAAGGTTCCTTTAAGTGACGTCATCCAAGATGGCATCCCACGAATTCCGATTGGCTGATAGGATTCTATCAGCCAATCGGAATTAAGGTAGGAAAAATCTGATCCAATCAGCCAATCAGATTGAGCTTGCATTCTATTGGCTGTTCCAATCAGAAAATAGAATGCGAGCTCAATCTGATTAGTAGTCGTCGGGAAAGGAGGATGTTCCACGCCGGAGGTCTTGAAGATGGAGCCGCTCCTCATCGGATGGATGAAGATAGAAGATGCCGCTTGGATGAAGATGTCTTCCAGTCCGGATGTCCTCTTCTGCCCCATCGGATGAAGACTTTGGCCCGGTTGGGTGAAGACGACTCAAGGTAGGGAGATCTTCAGGGGGTAGTGTTAGGTTTATTTAAGGGGGGTTTGGGTTAGAGTAGGGGTATGTGGGTGGTGGGTTGTAATGTTGGAGGGTGGTATTGTGTTTTTTTTTACAGGCAAAAGAGCGGATTACTTTGGGGCATGTCCCGCAAAAAGCCCTTTTAAGGGCTGGTAATAGAGCTGTTAACTTTTGTAATTTAATTTAGGGTAGGGATTTTTTTTATTTTGGGGGGCTTTGTTATTTTATTAGGGGGCTTAGAGTAGGTGTAATTAGCTTAAAATTCTGGTAATCTTTTTTTATTTTTTATAATTTAATGGTTTTTTTTTTTTTTGTAATGTAGTTTAGTTTATTTAATTGTAGGTAATTGTAGGTCATTTATTTAATTTATTTAATTATAGTGTAGTGTTAGGTTTAATTGTAACTTAAGTTAGGATTTATCTTACAGGAAATTTTGTAATTATTTGAACTAGGTAGCTATTAAATAGTAAATAACTATTTAATAGCTATTGTACCTAGTTAAAATAAATACAAAGTTGCCTGTAAAATAAATATAATCATAAAATAGCTACAATATAATTATTAGTTATATTGTAGCTATATTAGGGTTTATTTTACAGGTAAGTATTTAGTTTTAAATAGGAATACTTTAGTTAATAAGATTTAATTTATTTTGTTAGATTAAAATTATATTTAATTTAGGGGGGTGTTAGGGTTAGACTTAGCTTTAGGGGTTACTACATTTATTCGAGTAGCGGCGAGGTCCGGTCAGCAGATTAGGGGTTAATACTTGAAGTTAGGTGGCGGCGATGTTAGGGAGGGCAGATTAGGGGTTAATACTATATATTATAGGGTTTGCGAGGCGGGAGTGCAGCGGTTTAGGGGTTAATAACTTTATTAGAGTAGCGGCGAGGTCCGGTCGGCAGAATAGGGGTTTATAAGTGTAGGTAAGGTAGCGACGACGTTGGGGGGGCAGATTAGGGGTTAATAAATATAATATAGGTGTCGGCGATGTTAGGGGCAGCAGATTAGGGGTACATAGGGATAATGTAGGTGGCGGCGGTGTTCGGTCGGCAGATTAGGGGTTCCATTTTTTTATTATAGTTGCGGCGATGTGGGGGGACCTCGGTTTAGGGGTACATAGGTAGTTTATGGGTGTTAGTGTACTTTAGAGCACTGTAGTTAAGAGCATTATAAACCGGCGTTAGCCCAGAAAGCTCTTAACTACAGCCTTTCCATGGGCGGTAGGAGTTTTGTCGGTAGAGTTGTAACGCTCACTTCAGCCAAGACTCTAAATACCGGCATTAGTAAGATCCTATTGAAAAGATAGGATACGCAATTGGCGTAATGGGATCTGCAGTATGGAAAAGTCGCAGCTCTAAAGTGAGCGTTAGACCTTTACCTACACGACTCTAAATACCAGCGGGCGGCCAATAGCAGCGTTAGGACCCCTTAACACTGCTTTTGACGGCCACCGCAGAACTCTAAATCTAGGCATAAATAAATAAATGAATGAAATTCAACAATTTAAAAATATTCTAAAAATCTTATTGGAGTACTAAACTATAGAACATAGCAAAAAAAAAAAAAAACCATAACAGACCATAACAAAAATATGTAATAAGGATCCCAATATTTATATATGTTCAATTTATAAAGGTGCACAAAGTGTACTTCTTTATAAAGTGCAAAAAATGCAAAACATGCAAACAATGTACTTCTTTATAAAGTGCAAAAAGATGTTTTATGTGCTTTTTAAAGTGAGGCAAGGTTTTCCATATCCTTAGGACAAATTGTGCACATAGGAAACGTCTTTTTAAATCCTTGATAACAAAATCCTTTGCAAATACTGGTAAATGCTAGTTTAATAATTCTTTCCTTAAATGATTGGGTTAAGGCAACATCCAAATATAATAACCTCAAAGTCTTACTTTATGATAGGAATTCCTCTGTTCTGGTCTCCTTGCAGTACCTCCATTTATGTATTTAATTGTTCCGTGTCCCTTGGAACGCTAGTGGAAGACTGCTCTGACTTCGGGAGGGTTCTTTCAGTAATTAATCCGTCTGGTGTTCAGGAAACAGCTTCCCCAGTGAAGCAGCACACTTTGATTGTATGGAAAAAACAAACGCTACGCGTTTCAGCTGTCAAAGCAGCCTTCTCAAGCAATCTATCTTGCCTCCTCAGAAAGCACCATATATACCCTATCCTCTATTCTTATTGGGTGTTAGATTCAAACAACTTCATAAGCAAAAACAAATACCTTCATGTTATACCCACTTATTTAAATAGTATAAGAGAAATCTCATATAAAATGTAAAATGTTTAACTTAAATGCCTATATTAAACATCAGAATGTATGTGAAGAGGGTTACATAAAGAATTCATAAAACATTTTATGAAATATAGGATTATTTTTACAATATATTTATTGAATACTTGGAATTATTTCTAATTAGTATCTAATAACTGATTTTAATATAAACTTTTGCAGATATTTTATAGTTCTTATTTATAATTTAATTTTATTTATTATTTAATTTTATATGGATTTTTTATGAATTCTTTATGTAGTTTGGGATTTGGTCGGAACGAATGGTCTCCACAATGCTGAGAAGTACAGAAAGATACTTATTCATCATGTTATACCATTAGGGTGGCATCTGATTGCCCCCCAACTTATTCTTGTAACCAAGATAAAGTTAAAAAAATAAAAAAATAAAAATTACAGAAAAAAATAAGGTATCCAAAATAATTTTTTTAAACCTAAACAATACCCCTACAAAAATACCCCCCCATAAAAAACACCCCCTAATCTAATACTAAACTACCAATAGCCCTTAAAATGGCCTTTTGTAGGGCATTTCCATAAGTTAAACAGTTATTTTACCTCTAAAAAATACTAAATCCCCCTAACAGTAAAAACCCCCCACCCACCAAACCCCCAAAATAAAAAAAACGAACACTAAAAAAACTAAACTACCCATTACCCCTAAAGGTGCATTTGTATGGGCATTGCCCTTAAAAGGGCATTCGGCTCTTTTACTGTCCTTAAAAGGGCAATCAGCTCTTTTTCAAGCCCAAAAAACCCTAATGTAAAAAAAAACACCCCAAAAATTAGAAAGCCTAAACCTAAGCCCCAAATAGGTATTCACTGTTCCTGAAGTCCAATAGAGAAGGTCTTCTTCCAGACGGATCCATCATCTTCTATCTTCATCTGGCGTTAAGGCGGCGCAGAGTGGAGGTGCGGAGCGGAGGAGCTGTGTTCCCAATGCCTGGATCCTCAGCAGCGGTTCTCAACTGCGGCGGTGGTCCTTAGCAGCATGGAGGCTTCACTTCATCTGATGTCCGTCGCAGACTGAAGATTGACTGCAAGGTACCGCAATCAATCTGGGGTACCTTGCATTCCTATTGGCTGACATTTTTAAATTAGCCAATAGGATTAGAGCTACTGAAATCCTATTGGCTGTTCAAATCAGCCAATAAGATATCAGTAGCTCTCATTGTATTGTCTGATTTCAAAATTTCAACCAATAGGAATGCAAGGTACCCCAATAAATATGGGGTACCTTGCATTCAATCTTTAGTGTGAGAAGGATCCAGGCATCAGGAACACAGTTCCGCACCTCTTCTCCGTGCGGCCTCATTTCAGATGAAGATAAAAGATGATCAATCAATCTGAAAGAAGACCTTCGCTGGACTTCAGGAACAGTGAGTACCTAGTTGGGGCTTAGGTTTAGGGTTTTTTTATTTTTGAGGTGTTTTTTTTAGATTAGGGTTTCTTTGGGCTTGAAAAAGAGCTGATTGCCCTTTTATGGGCAGTAAAAGAGCTGAATGTCCTTTTATGGGCAATGTCCATAAAAATGCCCCTTTAGGGGCAATGGGTAGTTTAGTTTTTTTAGTGTTAGTTTTTTATTTTTTATTTTGGGGGGTTCGGAGGGTGGGGGATTTTTACTGTTATGGGGGGACTAAGTATTTTTTAGAGGTAAAAGAGCTGTTTAACTTAGAGCAATGCCCTACAAAAGGTGCTTTTGACGGCTATTGGTAGTTTAGATTAGGGGGTGTTTTTATTTGGGAGGCTTTTTTATTTTTATAGGGATTAGGTATAAAAAAATATTTTTGATAATTTTATTTGTTTTTTTTTCTGTAATGTTAGACTCTATTTTTTGTAATTAAATGTTAGTTTTTTTTATTTAGGTTAGGGGGCTTAGTAATTAAATTAGTTATTTGCGTTGTGGGGGGGTTGGCAGTATAGGGGTTAATATATTAATTAGGGTTACTGCGATGTGTGGGGTTGGCGTTTTAAGAATTAATAGGTTAAATAGGTTTATTGCGATGTGGGTGGTTGCTGGTTAAGGGGTTAATATTTTAATTATGTTATTTGCGGATTAGGGGTTAATTATTTTATTGTTTTGCGATGTGGGGGTTGACAGTTTATATGTTTGTTATACTTCGTGCGGGTGGTTGCATGTTTTTTTAGTTTTTTCATGAGGTCGTTTGTGTGTTTTTTTTTAAGGCTTCGGGTCTGCCTACATTGCATCTGGCAACATTCTTTTGGCTGCCTTGCGCAGCCAACATTCCTTTGAGGATGTGTGCACAACTGGCGACATTAACTAACGCGTTACAAACGCAATTATTGTATAGATTATATGATAGGATGAAAATAATGGTATCTTTAGAAAGTTTTAATGGCGAGAAAAACAGTATATAATATGTGTGGGTACAGTAAATGAGTAAGAGGAAAATTACAGCTAAAACACAACACAGCAGAAATGTAAAAACAGCCCTGGTCCTTAACGGTAAGAAAATAGGGAAATGGTCTAGTCACTAAGGGGTTAAAAAACTGTGTTTATCTAGAATAATGTATTCTTTTTTGAAGGAAAAGGGTGGTAAAACCAAATATTAATTTGATTTAGATTTTTCTTCTGTTCACTCATAGGGGCCTTTTTATCAAGCCGTCAACTTACTTGCATTCAACGGCACCAATACGCTCGCCTAGGATCGCCTAACATTGCTGCCGCGGACCTGAATACGCTCTCCAAAGTTACCAAAAAAGCAGTAAAAAAGACGCACACCAAGTATGGGGCAATGAGCAGCGGACTGTTGATAACTAACAGTCATCGATCTCGCTGCTCTTCGGCTTTTCCCCAGCTTTATTGGTATACTGTCACTAAACACTGCCACTATACTATACTGTTTTACCCCTAAACCGCCACTCCCGGACCCCACCACCACCTACATTATGGTATTAACCCCTAATCTGCCGCCCCCTACACCGCTGCCACCTACATTAAATTTATTAACCCATAATCTGCCGCCCCCAACATCGCAGCCACTATAACTAAATTTATTAACCCCTAAACCTAAGTCTAACCCTAACCCTAACTTAAATATAATTTAAATAAATCTAAATAAAATTACTATTATTACCTAAATTATTCCTATTTAAAACTAAATAATTACCTGTAAAATAAACTCTAAGATAGCTACAATATAACTAATAGTTACATTGTAGCTAGCTTAGGGTTTATTTTTATTTTAAGGCAAGTTTGTAATTATTTTAACTATGAACGATAGAGAAGAACAGAGGGGTGCCTCATGTGTGGTATCATCAAATATATGTGGATACAATAAGCAGTAGAGCCAAATGGGTACTCACGTAATCCAAGAGCACACCAGTGTGCTGGTAGGTGCAGGCTGTAGATTTAAACACGTGTAACAGCTCACCCACAACAGGAATTTCCCTTGTGTTGTAGTGCTGGGATAAAGCAAACATAAAAACAGACACTACATGTGCAGATCATTTAGAGTACAATTGAATTAGCTTTAGTAGTGAGCCAAATGGGTACTCACATTTGGGCTGAGCACACTAATGTGCTGGTAGGAACAGGCTGGCAGATTGGGGAAAGGTGTGTCAGCTTACCCCAAATGCAGATCTCCAAAATAGGCTGTATTTCAAGAGCATATAGATTTAGATGGTTGCTCTCCCATGTATTGATCAGATTAGCAGGCAAGTAAGGTATATCCACTCAGAAAGTGTAATATTTATTAAAAACAGAAAAAACAGCAATGCATAAAAAAGAAGGTGGATCAGGGGTATTCCAATGACCCCCTAAAACTGCAACGCGTTTCTCGGCTTAAAACACCATTTTCTCAGGTATATATGCTGGGGTTTTTTCTGTTTTTAATAAATATTACACTTTTTATGGAAAAAACTTTCAGAGTGGATATACCTTACCTGCCTGCTAATCTGATCAATACAAGCACACTCCGACACACACAAAAAGCCTCCATCTAGCAATGTTAACATGTAAGCAAGAGTGCTAAATAGAGATCCACTCTTAATCTAGCCCTATGTGTGTGTATGTGTGTTTGTGTGCGGGTGTGGGCATTCACAGTGGGGGTGTGATTAAGGAGTAATAGCTATGGGAGTTATTGCATCAGATACTAAGGTTATTTAAATAAGGGAGGGTAAGCTGTTTGCTTTAGTTGCAAGACAGCATGGGCTCCCTGTACTAAGCAGTAGAAGCTTTGGAGCAGTTGCGGTACAGGCTTGCTCATGTTAGCATGTGCATTACAAGTTTAGATGCAGTGGTTATATGATGGCGGAATCTTTACTTCTCCGCCACCACTGAAGTGGCAGAGATAAATTACCCCAACTATGTTCCTTCAGGGTGATTAACACATATATTTTATTGTACTTACTTTATACTGGTCTTTATGAAATTCTTTTAAACCAGTTCTGGGTCACATTTCTAGTTTTGTCTGTATAATGTATTTTATTTTTGTCTATATAAAGGTGCATAGATTTAGTGAAGGTAATAAAATGGTCAAAAGATAAATGATGAGATTTGGGATATTATAAAAAATAATGTTTCAAGCAAAAAACTATTTTGTAGAAATAGGGCTTTTCTGCTAACGTATTTAATATTGTAAATAAGAAATATTAAATAAAATGTATATGCATCACTATAATGTGAAGAATACCCAATGAGAGTTTGCTAAGCTGTAACAGAAAGTAAAATTGTGTTAATGGCTCTAATGTTGATATATTATTAAAAGCCATTTGATTTACCACCTATAAACACTATTTAATGTTCCTTATAAAAATCATCAAGTAGAAAAGTATTTATGCTGGACCAAGATGTTATGCTATCTCCAGTGAGAGAAAATGAATCAAGCTGACTGCTATTTGTTATACATAATCTTAGCAGATCTGGCTGTGTGCCCAATGGCTGCTGCCAAGCAGGAGATTGATGTTTAATTTTCAACCTAAAACATAGCTTTCAGGCAAAAAAGAAATGTCGGTTTCACTCTGTGCAATCACAATATTTAATTGACTAAATCTTACTTTTCTTCTCATGGTAAAGCTAAGTAACAAAGTGATATTAAGTTCAATAAGTAGGGCTTTATAACTACTGCAGCTGCAGAATAAGTGTCTCACTCTCTTGAAAGCTATACAAGTATTTTTCTGGGAGCTAATGAAACGGATTATAGCTTTACATTCTGTGGTGATACTAATGTGATAGAAGACAGACTGACACAGTTTGCTAACCATACCCCCAATGAATCATGAACTAGCAACTTCACATTTGATAAAGTGTTCTATTTATTTAGCTTTAAATTCTTCTTTACCTTTGCAAACAGCCAAAGCTCTTAATACATTTCTTAATTACTCTAGTCATTGGCCTCTAGTTATCAAGCCGTCAACCGCAAATACGCTGGAATTCCGCAGCGTATTTGTGGCGAGGCTGATTCGCCTTAGTTATCAACCCCTACTGCCCGGCAAAAGTAGAATATAGTGACATAACCTACAATCCGCCGGACTCAGTCCGACACAGTTCGATGGTTACGTCACTACAGATGTTCCGAACGCAAGTTGGTAGTTATCAAACTACTACCAGGTACGCTCGCCACTATTCCGGCCCAGCGGACCTGGATTTCAATCCGCCGCCCTGGAGGCGGCGGATCCCATAGGAATCAATGGGAGTCTGACCATAGCGAAAGCTCATGTTCGCTGCTGCCCAATATCCCATTGATTCCTATGGGAGATGTCTGCACCTAACACCCTAACATGTACCCGAGTCTAAACACCCCTAATCTGCACCCCCCTACACTGCAGCAACCTACATTATACTTATTAACCCATAATCTTCCCCCTACACTGCCGCCACCTACATAATACTTATTAACCCCTAATCTGCCCCCCCTACACCGCCGCAACTAAATACATTTATTACCCCCTAAACCGCCGCTCCCGGACCCCGCCGCCACCTATATTAAAGTTATTAACCCCTATCCTGCCCCCCTATACCGCCGCCACCTGTATTAAAATTATTAACTCAAACAAACTGCTTGGACTGTGTAATTCAATGTAAGGATCAAAAGCAAAGAGCAATGTTGAATAGACAGCACAATGTATCAATGTGTGCTGGCTGAAACAATGTATCGCTTTATCCAATTACGAAACAATTGTGATAAACCTGTGTTATACTGTGGCAGCTGGTTGCATGATCCGTTAACCCTTACATTCGCAAGACTCATCGTTGGAAATAAGACATAAGCCAGACAATTCTAGCAAATAAAAAATATGTAACAGACTCACTTGATTCTGAGAATGATATCCGGTATTCGATGAGATCCAGGTAAACGGAACTGTTGTATCCACTCTTAGTAGTGCAGTCAGTTGCAACAGTCACAGATACTGCCTGAATTCACAGCAGCATCTCGGCTTGTCTCACAGGTGTTGGGAAGGGCTCCCCTGCTAAGCCCTCGATTGTTGTTAATTATAACAACAAAAATAATATTGTCAAATAAACATCAAATCAATATGAAAAATAATATATAAATTATGCATAACAAATGAACTTGAAAAAATCATATACAGAAAAGAAAAAATATATATACATTTGTAAACACTAAGACTAAACTTTCATTTAAAATTGTGTTACTTAATCTGCACATTAAAAACGATAGTACAGGGGGGCGGAGCTAGCTGCCATACTAAACAGACGTACTATGTGTGAGCTCCGTGTTTTATAAACTATAAAAGTTAAATTTAGGCACTAAAGTTACTCTTTTTTCGGGACACATAACCCCTCTGGAGTGCCCGGGGAGTCTGGAGGGGCATTGGGCTTCAGGAAGGGAGCCGGCCAAGATTAAGAAGCACTACAGCAGGTGGCCAGATATACGGAGGCAAGTTTGCACCATAGCATAAAGAGCTTCAGGCACCAAGGGTACTACAGACCGTAAGCCATGGAGGAGATGTATTTTTACTTCCAAGGAATGATGGAAGAATTTGAGCGGAAGATTTGAAAAAGGATCGACAAGCTGATCCTGATTCTGCAGCCCACGAGGGAATCGACTGCTTACTGTCCGCCAAAGATGGCGGCGCCTGACGAGTCAGCTGCCTTAGAGACCGATTGGGGGCAGTGGGACATCGGGGAGCCGGACGCAGATGCTGGACCAAAGCAAACTAAGCTTATCTCTCCTAGAGCGGTGATCCAGTTCAACCTCTCCCCGGGTGAAGTGGTGAGCAGACGGCTGTGTCTAAGTCTCTTTAGTGGGTCCTCGAGTGAATACTTACTGATAGAGTCCTGGAATGAGGCCTGGGGGATGGCGCCTGGGAGTACAGCCGGCTCCCATGCGCGCAGGGACGGAGTGCTGCACAGCTCGCAGCCTACATTTCACGGTATCCTGCTCTGGCATAGAGGTGAGGGTTAAGCCCTAGGGACATATTGCTACGGGTGCTGCTTAGTTGGATCTGTCCCCCCGGCACTTTAAAACTGAACCCTGCCTGCATTATCCCTGGACTTTGGCAGTTATGCAACTAAATACCTTTACCTATGGCTGAGATGTGCTGCCTCTTAGCTCTGTCTTCCTATAATCAACATATTCTATCCAGGTGTATGTGGACTTTGCTGTTTTTTGACACTTTGGTTGTACCTCTATTTCACAGGCTTGCTAAATGCTATAAACATGTGAACGCTTTGTAAGTGGGCTCATACACTGGGAGTTCATGACTTAGAATCATGCCTCATAAACCGTCTCGAATTAGGAGCTTCCCAGCTCCATAGACAGGTTAATCCCTACTAACGCTGATGCAGAGGGGAATTGTGGCCCCATCTTATATGGATTCTCTGTTTGTGGACATCTATGTACATGCACAATCATTTATTCATCCAAGTCAGTTAAGTAAGATGGGCCTGCAGATCTGGGAGTACAGTTTCTTTGCAAACCTGGAGAACAGACTGGGAATTGGCTGAGGCTCTGGACTATACTTGAGATATTGTGTTGCTCTCAGCATTTGCTATACATTTTTTCCTGCACTGTACATTGGGGTACGTTGTGAGGGCCTGATGGACTGCTGTATATACCTGCAATTTATAGTTGAGTTATTAAATTCCCCTGCTGGTTATATGGTTATTCAATCTAATATGAGAAGAAAATGTTGGGGAATCTATATTAATGTCAGAGGGTTCATGCACAGAGAGTTTGAGTCTAAAAATTATACCCCATAAACCGGTTCAAATTAGGAGTCTCTTAGTCCCAGAGGCAGGCTAACCCCTACTAATGATGATGCATATGGGAATAGTGGCCTCACCTTATATTATACTTACAGTAATATCTGATAACTGCCTGAGAGGGTCAACCTTCTTAACAGTTATGGACTATTTACATATATTTTCCTAAATGTGCTGTAATTTGTCATTACACCTGCATGTTGTCAGTCCCATATTGGCTTAATCCCAAGATCTACACTAGTATGCACTTCTCTATATTTAATCAGAGGTAACTCAGTATTTGGTCAGTAATGCTTTCCTTAGTGAAATTCTATCTCTTCAGAAGGACCTAAAGTGGCCCTCTATAGTCATTAATAGAATTTAAGGGTAGCTTTACCTTGCCTAAGGAGGCGAATGATTTATCAAAAGCTTATTCAACATATGCCCTATATACATACATTTGTGAAATGATAATAGAAAGGAATGGTTGCTGCCAGACAGCTGAAGGTCTGATTGCGGGCCTGTTCTATAGAGGATGCTACTTGCATTTATATGTCTCAACTTGTACCTACTATGTTATGTAGTTCTACTCCCTTGGAATATTGTTCAGGGGTTTACCTATTCTTATTATCTGGCTCCATGTTACTGTAATAATGTCAGTATTCTATATGTTGTTTTCCCCTGCCGGACCGCAGGTTCTCATAACCACAAGAGAAACTGCTTAAAAGCTCTCGCCCCCCCTCCCCTCCTTCCCCCCCATCCCCTCCTTCCCCCCCATCCCCTCCTTCCCCCTCCTTCCACCCCTTTCCCTTCCTCTCCCTCCCTTTTCCCCCTTGCCCTTCCCTCCCCCTCCCTTCCCCCCTTCCTCTTCCCTCCCCTCCCTTCCCCCCTTCCCCTTCCCCTCCCCCTTCCCCTCCCTCCCCCCTCCCTTCTCCCCTCCCCCCTTCCCTTCTCCCTCCTCCCCCCCCCTTCCCTCACCCTCCCCCCCCTTCCCTCTTCCCCCCTTCCCTCTCCCTCCTTCCCTCTCCCTTCCCTCCCCCCACTTCCCTCCCCTTCCCTCTCCCTCGCTCCTCCCCTTCACACTTTTAAAGTTATCTGGCTATTTAAAAGTGCTGCAGATGTGTTCTTTGGGACAGGGATATGTTGTACACAATGGAGTCCAGGCTGCATATAATTTCATATTCTCATATATTGCCACAAAACCTCCTACCGCTGTTCTGTTGAAAAATTAAAAGAAAAAGCCGAAAGTGGCTTTAGTCTGTTCAGGGAGGAGGTAGGTTAAGTGCAGCTCATTGTGTAGCTATTGTATCCCTAATCACGTTATATGTCTCTGCAGTGTTTTTCTTAACCTAGATGTCCAAAAAGGACCACTACTATTTAGAAGCATTATCTGCTATGACAACATCTGCAGTGACTTCATCTATGTACCCCCCTCCCCCCCCTTTTTTCCTATGGGAATTTTGTGGTAAGGGGTGACTAAAACCCTCCGCAAATTTTGGCAGAGTTAGGGAGTCTCTGCCCTTCTCTTTACCAAATATATAACCCTCCTATGTTTTGCACACAGCTGCGGAAGGCTCAAGAGTAGCCTCTATATGGTTAGGAGGTTAAAACATTGAAATTGTTTGTATTATAAGTTCTGCTGACTATATCAAGGACAAGTACAAGCCTGCATATGTTACGAATTGGTCATTGTAATTAGGCTTATTCTAAGTTGATTGTTTTAATTTGTGTTATCTGTCCTCTTGAGATTGTACTTAGATAAAATGAGGTAATATACATGGCTAGACAACGCACCTTTTGAATACTTAGATTCTGCAGCTGTCAGGACATGCTTGTTTGGACCCAATATGTAAATCCTGATGTATGTCAAATGGGCATGTTGCCATGATGTTTCTTTTAGAAATTGTTTTTTTGTTTGCCATATTACCTCAATAAAAAATTACTTTAAAAAAAAAAAAAACGATAGTAGAATCAAAATTGGGGGGCAAAGACTCATTCTATTACCCATAACATGGATATTTAGAGATTAAATCCCAGTGTTCTGAAGCTAATTTAAACATGATTAGAGCATACATATAATGTATAAAATTATTAGATGTTCTTGTCAACCATAAATAATGTAACCCACAAGTAATAAATACATTCATATATTTAGAAATACACAGAGAGTAAAATCCGTCAAGTGTCCCAATACATATTGTACCATATAAAAGTCAAATGCTAGAAAATATAAACATATTGAAAGGGGCACAAACTGACTGCTCCCCGTGAAACCAAACATGAATGAAATATTACTATTAATGTGTATAATCCTGACCATACTAAAATTTAGATCAATTGTAAGATTTAAATCCTGGGTATATATAAAAACATTCAAATGTGAAGCATTGCGAATCAAAGAATAACCCCAAAAATTATTAACCCCTAAACATAAGTCTAACACTAACCCCCCCTAACTTAAATATTATTTTAATAAATCTAAATAATATTATCCATATTAACTAAATTAATCCTATTTAAAACTAAATACTTAACTGTAAAATAAACCCTAAGATATTGTAGCTATTTTAGGATTTATTTTTATTTTACAGGCAACTTTGTATTTATTTTAACTAGTATAATAGTTATTAAATAGTTATTAACTATTTAATAACTACCTAGCTAAAATACTTACAAAATTACCTGTAAAATAAATCCTAACCTAAGTTACAATTCAACCTAACACTACACTATCATTAAATTAATTAAATAAATTAACTACAACTACCTAAAATTAAATTAAATTAAATAAACTAAACTATAGTACAAACCCCCCCCCCCACTAAATTACAGAAAATAAAAAAGAATTGCAAGAAGTTTAAACTAATTACACCTAATCTAAGCCCCCTAATAAAACAATAAAGCCCCCCCAAAATAAAAAAAATGCCCCACCCTATTCTAAATTACAAAGTAACCAGCTCTTTTACCAGCCCTTAAAGGGGCTTTTTGCAGGGCATTGCCCAAAAGTAATCAGCTCTTTTACCTGTAAAAAAAAATACAACCCCCCCAACATTAAAACCCACCACCCACATATCCCTACTCTAATCCACCTAAACCCCCCCTTAAAAAAAACTAACACTAACCCCCTGAAGATCTCCCTACCTTGAGGTGTCTTCACCCAGCCGAGCCGAATTCTTCATCCAAGTGGCGCAGAAGAGGTCCTCCATCCAGCAGAAGTCCAAGGAGCCGACGCGGAGCCATCCTCTTCAACCGACAACTGAACGATGAATGAAGGTTACTTTAAGGGACGTCATCCAAGATGGCATCCCTCGAATTCCGATTGGCTGATAGGATTCTATCAGCCAATCGGAATTAAGGTAGGAAAAATCTGATTGGCTGATTGAATCAGCCAATCAGATTGAAGTTCAATCCGATTGGCTGATCCAATCAGCCAATCGTATTGAGCTCGATTGAGCTCGCATTCTATTGGCTGTTCCGATCAGCCAATAGAATGAGCAGCAGTATCGATGACTGTTAGTTAACAGTCTGCTGCTTATCGATCCGTACTTGGTGCACGACTTCTTGACAGCTTTTTTGATAACTTTGGCAAACGTATTCAGGTCTGCGGCGGCGATGGTAGGCGAGCTTAGGCGAGCGTATTGGGCCGGCGAATGCAGGTAAGTAGACGGCTTCATAACTAGAGGCCTATGTTTTAAGTTTAAAGTTTGATGAATGTTTATTCTCAAAAGCCCATTCCAATCCATTAGAATTTACATTGAGAATTATTTGATTACATGTTGGGTGATTTTTGTCTTTGCCCATGACATTTTAATCCATTAGAACAGTGTTTCCAAACCACAGCCCTCAAGTACCCTCAACAATAGCTGAACTAGAACACAGGTGTTCTAGTTGAGAGCAGGTTGGTTACTGATGAGAGCAGGTTGGTTACTGATCAGCTGATTACTTCAACTGTGCACTGGTTCAGCTATAATAAAAACCTGGCCTGTTGGGGGTACTTGAGGACCGCGGTTGGGAAACACTGGATTAGAAGAACCACTGAATTAGTAAATAGCCCAAAATTCATATGCAATATTTCTCGGTAATTTACCTTTTTTGTATACGATTGGTTCAACACATTGATACATGTGTCTTGAAGGAGTTCTTGTGTACATGATCTTTATATAGGTGTGAGCGTTTTTGAATACTGTATTGGATTAATGTTATAAACAAACATTTGGAAACAACTGCACCATAAAAACATGATAAAGAGATTACATTTGACTGAGTAGTTCCAATCCACTATGAATGGCGAGTCAGGTAGAAGGATCCAAATACAGTTTGTTTGTTTGTTTTTTTTATTTAAAATATTTTACACATGCTACACATACATACATGCATGCATAGATACATGCAATATTAAACACTCATAATATTTAAATGCATGGACATTAGGAGTTAGAGAATTATTTAGGTTATACAGTTAAAACTAGCCTTTTATAAATGATTTGTGCTGAATGTTAAAAAATGTAAACATTTTCATATTCAATGTATTCATCTGTAAATGATAAACAAATCACACATACTGAAAAACGAACAAACAAAAGGCAAGAAAGAAAAAATATAATTATTAATTTTGTGCAGTTAAAACGATTACTTTCAAGTAATGTTGTCTAATAAGTTTGTAATTGTCATTTTTGGCCAGTCCTGACCCAGCTGCAACCAGCTTGTACTTGTAGCACTAGCGACTATTCAACTTCAAGGGACTGCCTTGAAGACATTTTCATAGAAAATAGCAGAGAAATTTATTGTCATTTTTACATGAAGCAATTTTTTGTCTGCTCACATATTTCATAATTTCTCATGCAGAAAAATAGTTTATGTTTTTTTTTTCTTTTTACTGTGACAGTTTCATCAATGCAGTATATATATATATATATATATATATATATATATATATATATATATATTGTGTCAAAAGAAAACAGTTTTTAGAGCTAATAACAACTTCTCTTAGAGCAGGCCACACTTGAACCCTTTACTACAGCATATAATAATACTTAGCAATAGTGTCAAATATATAGAAGGGTGAAAGATAGAAAAAAAATGGAAATAAGATTCTCCTCTATCTATATACCATCCCTAAGAGGTTGATTGTGTACCAAGAAAGCTAATTGGTTGTATGTTTAATAATCCAATTCAACCAAAGAATTTCAAATAGAGTTATCACATCCAGGGCTTGAAAACAACAGCTTTCTACAGAATGTGTATGGTCCATAATTGCACTGACTCTAGCCCAAGAAGGTGATGATGAAAAAAAATTTTTCTTAAAGTTAACTTATTTTGAGTGCTGTTAAATGGTACAGTGTTTGATAAAAAAAAAGATAAATTAATTAGTGCAGTATTTATTTTCAGATTTTCAAATAGTGTTTAAGTTCCCCAAACAAGAACTCATTACATATTTAGCAACTTAACATTTGAGGTAAGCAACCTGGAAAACAATTGCATTTATGTAAATTCTATTCTTGAGGAAATACACCCAAGACTCTCTCGCCAGAATCAGTGGCGAGATTGAATTTGTTGCCCTTTATATAGCTTTTCTATAGCCAACACTGCAGCATTGAAATTTAATTTTTTTTATTATTATTATTATTATTATTATTAGGTATTTGTAGAGCTCAAAAAGATGCCACAGCACTAGAATGTAGAAGTTTCAACAGACACACCAGATATCTTAATCATACAAGCCTGTCATATATAGAGCAGTATATTGCTCTATAACGTGCAAGAGTACACTTGTCTGTATGTCAGTGCTTTCCTGAGTAAACTATGCCACCCTATGTAGCGGTCTTTTTCTCTGCTTCATTTTTAGATACATTTCAGAAGTTTTTTCCTGAATACTGGATTTTAAATTGCCATTCTTCAACTTAATATACAGTGGACAGTATATCCATTATTGAGGTTATATATATTATATATATATATATATATATATACACTGCTCAAAAAAATAAAGGGAACACTAAAATAACACATCCTAGATGTGAATGAATAAAATATTCTAATTAAATACTTTGTTCTTTACATAGTTGAATGTGCTGACAACAAAATCACACAAAAATTAAAAAATGGAAATCAAAATTTTCAACCCATGGAGGTCTGGATTTGGAGTCACACTCAAAATTAAAGTGGAAAAACACACTACAGGCAGATCCAACTTTGATGTAATGTCCTTAAAACAAGTCAAAATGAGGCTCAGTAGTGTGTGTGGCCTCCACGTGCCTGTATGACCTCCCTACAATGCCTGTGCATGCTCCTGATGAGGTGACGGATGGTCTCCTGAGGGATCTCCTCCCAGACCTGGACTAAAGCATCCACCAACTCCTGGACAGTCTGTGGTGCAAAGTGAAGTTGGTGGATGGAGCGAGACATGATGTCCCAGATGTGCTCAATTGGATTCAGGTCTGGGGAACGGGAGGGCCAGTCCATAGCATCAATGCCTTCATCTTGCAGGAACTGCTGACACACTCCAGCCACATGAGGTCTAGCATTGTCTTGCATTAGGAGGAACCCAGGGCCAACCGCACCAGCATATGGTCTCACAAGGGGTCTGAGGATCTCATCTTGATACCTAATGGCAGTCAGGCTACCTCTGGCGAGCACATGGAGGGCTGTTCGGCCCCTCAAAGAAATGCCACCCCACACCATTACTGACCCACTGCCAAACTGGCCATGCTGGAGGATGTTGCAGGCAGCAGAACGTTCTCCACGGCGTCTCCAGACTGTCACGTCTGTCAAATGTGCTCAGTGTGCCCCTGCTTTCATCTGTGAAGAGCACAGGGCGCCAGTGGCGAATTTGCCAATCTTGGTGTTCTCTGGCAAATGTCAAACGTCCTGCACGGTGTTGGACTGTAAGCACAACCCCCACCTGTTGACGTTGGGTCCTCATACCACCCTCATGGAGTCTGTTTCTGACCGTTTGAGCAGACACATGCACATTTGTGGCCTGCTGGAGGTCATTTTGCAGGGCTCTGGCAGTGCTCCTCCTGTTCCTCCTTGCACAAAGGCGGAGGTAGCGGTCCTGCTGCTGGGTTGTTGCCCTCCTACGGCCTCCTCCACGTCTCCTGATGTACTGGCCTGTCTCCTGGTAGCGCCTCCATGCTCTGGACACTACGCTGACAGACACAGCAATCCTTCTTGCCACAGCTCGCACTGATGTGCCATCCTGGATGAGCTGCACTACCTGAGCCACTTGTGTGGGTTGTAGACTCCGTCTCATGCTACCACTAGAGTGCAAGCACCACCAGCATTCAAAAGTGACCATAACATCAGCCAGAAAGCATAGGAACTGAGAAGTGGTCTGTGGTCACCACCTGCAGAACCACTCCTTTATTGGAGGTGTCTTGCTAATTGCCTATAATTTCCACCTGTTGTCTATCCCATTTGCACAACAGCATGTGAAATTGATTGTCACTCAGTGTTGCTTCCTAAGTGGACAGTTTGATTTCACAGAAGTGTGATTGACTTGGAGATACGTGTTCCCTTTATTTTTTTGAGCAGTGTATATATATATATATATATATATATATATATATATATATACACACACACATATTTATATATATATATATATATATATATATATACACACACATATTTTATATATATATATATATATAATAGTCAATGTAATGTGTATGCACTCTCACCGCCGGTCCACAACCGCCAGGGTGCTATAGAAAATTGTAGATAAGTTCAAGGATTAAGCACTCACTTGTCTTCAGCCATTTGTGGTACAACAAAATTTTATTAATGTGACGTTTCGGGACACAGAAAACAGTCCCTTCCTCTGACAAACAACAATGCAAAATGACAAACTTTTAAAGGTAAGTAAAACCCTTCCCTTTATCTCAGCCAATCTAGGCTGTCTACGTGTCAAGGCAGAAGAAACAAAGCTTCTGACAGGTGAAGACAGAAGAAACAGAGCTTCTGATAGGTTAACATTGTGTTAGACATAGTGTACGATCCTATGCAATAATGAGCAACCAATAAACAAATGTAAATGTGCATAAAGTGTCTCAAGGCCTGCAGGGTGTATGATATTCAAAAACCATAAGTTAATGCCAAAAGGAACTTATAATAAACTTATAAACATTCATTACGGTCATAATTTCCCAGATTAGGGTTCTGGACCAATCACGTTCACTGACAAGGGCCACACACCCTTAATAAGCCAATCATATAGAATGTATCACAAGTAGTAAAATAAAGGTTAACACCCACCGTATCTCATTGGTGGACTTAAGCCTGTTGTATATTATGCAGCGTGTGACTTCTGCATGGTTACTAAGAAAGCTTCTCTCCCCACAGTACAACTATGTTCAGCGCGAGAGCGCCGCAGGTGTCTGTGTCAACTGCCCATCAACATTATCTAATATGAGTACCTGGGAGGAACAGAATACTGTTATAACCTGATCTGTCCATACCAGTCACCACTGCACCAGATCAAATCCATCTGTCCATCTGACTCGCCCCTAGTGTATATACAATTGTCTCATCTGTCAGGATTTTCATTAAACTCACATTTTCTCATATTTACACAAAGGACCAATCTCATGTATGGACCTGGATCACACATCCCTAGTCACCACCAATCCCCTAAAAGAGAATTGGAAACACATTTCCTTATGCAACGCCCCCAATCTTCATTGGTGAATGTTAGGCCTTCAGAGGACTACATTATTCACATCCACTCAGTGAAAGCCGCATGTATTTTCCATATTATTACAAATGTGGATAACCGTGTATGTGAGCCGATTAGTCCACATCATCTTCCGCTCATGTGCCCATACCATACTACTACACACAACACATCGATCGCCCAGAACACCCCCAGTGGAAGTCACTGAGCTCCTTTAGTCCCAAGAACGGACCGATACATCAATATTACAAGTTTAAACACCCAGGCCAAATGACCATAGTCTAATCATTATTAGATCATTGTAATAAAACATATATTCATCGAATAGAATATGCTAGTAAAGACTGTAAGTGTATAAATGCCAATCATCCTCAATTCGCAAGACCCAAGACCTGTCATTCCTGAGTAGGTGTAAACACTGACATCCAAAAGTGGGCGTTTCACTGGCTTAATCCCCACCAATTACTGCCATTATGGGCGTGTATCATCACCTACTAACAACATCACACACCATGCCATTGTGTAATGATCATCCATAATCCTATGTCCTAGATGTGTCTAAGGAGCCAATTAACCAAATTAGCACTACTCTGTGCTACCTAATCCAATGATAAACCTTCAGTAGCTAAAGTTAGTTGTCATTTTGGGTTTGAATGGCACTCATGCCAATCGATTGCAGTCTGTTACAAACAAATTTTGACAAGATTATGTCAAAATTATAGGTCCCTCCCAACATGTCTAACCTACTAACAACCCCATAGAGTGGTCAGCTACTAAGTGCCATACATATAGCTCATATGTAAGATTATCATCATTATACATCAATGCTATTCGAAATCCTAAATTCATGAATATATGTAAACCATGTAAAACAAAGACTCAAAGCTTCTGATATAAATGAATCCTAACATGTGGGAAAAAAAACCCTTAAGCAGAAATATCTCTGGGGCTGACAGATATAAAGTCATCATGTGCAAAGATGGATGGAAAACCAGACCATACCCAAGTAGAAAATTGAAACTAACTAGACCACTGCAGGCCCTGATATATACAGTGAAATGTGTTAAGTGCTAGATATATTGTGTATATGTAAAGTGTGTACACTCAAAAAAATAAAAGCAATTTTAAAACAATGTATATGTATACAAATCCTGACATAGTCCGGAAGGAAAAGGAAAAGACATATCAAAGCAAAGTTGTATTATGGATAAGTACATACTCCATAATTGTGAAATTTCACTAATAAATCACAAGAATGGAAGAGAGTTTAGAGGAACAACATACATCTATAATCCATATACCTTGGTCTATCAATATCAAACCACTAATACAGACCATATGGGTATGGCCATATATAGTGCAGCAATCGTAGAAAATGTAGCTAATACATGTAAGTAATGTGACCACAAGGGTTACATGCTGTATGGCATTATTTCGTAACTAAATCTATGTCAATAACAGTATAAAATTGCCCCAACAGGCCATCATGCTCATAAACAAGTAAATAAGATTACCAAAAGGAGAGATCTACACCCTGAGTGTAGAGTAACATTCAAGCCATGGACTGTGGACTCTTATATTTCTTGCAAATTCTGTTAATAAGGAACCACCCTAGGGGTGGATCCAAAGTATCGCCATGGAGTGTGGACTCTCATATTACTTTGCTCCACTATAGATTACACTGCCATCCTGTGTGTACATTAAGTCCCCTCGGATTCAAGGTTCCAAGTTCGTAAATCCATCTGGCCTCCTTTTGTAAGAGGATCTTTGCTCTGTCTCCACCACTTCTGAGTTTAGGGACATGGTCGATGATACAGTATCTTAGGTCTTTCACTGTATGTCCTGCCTCCAGAAAGTGGCGGGCTACAGGTTGAACCGATTTCTCCTTATTGATGGCTGTTCTGATGCTTGATCGGTGGTTCGCCATCCTGGTTCTTGCATCATCAGTGGTTTTCCCTGTGTAGTATTTCCCACAGGGACAATTCAGATGGTAAATGTATGGTGTGGTACAGGTCAAGAAGAACTTGATCTCATATTTTCTTCTTCGTTCAGGATGTTGGAAATGTGTCCCTGTAATCATCCCATTGCACGTAACACAACTTATGCATCTGTAACAACCTTTCTTCTTATTAAGCCAGGTTTCTTGTTGTGTATCCACTGAATCTGTTTTTATCAGCAAGTCCCTGAGGCTACGGCCCACCCCTGTATCCTGTGCGTGGGGCATTCCAACTCCTGAATGGTAGTGTTCGATCTGCCTCCAGTAGCTTCAACTCATCTTTTAATGCTCTAATTATTAGATTTTTATCCGGTGAGTAAGTTGTCACAAAGGTCATCTGTTTTGGGTATTGATCTTCTGCAGGTTTAGTTGATGCAGGAGCAGTTGCCTAAGAGCACATTTCAGTTAATACTTTTTTGTTGTAGCCCTCTCTGAATCTCTGCAACATTTTGTCTAGCTGTGACAGACATTTGTTCCGATCTGTATTGTTCCGTATTACTCTCTGGAACTGCGCCTTGGGAATGTTCTTAATTAAGTTAGGTTGCTTTTTTCTGAAGATCCTCACATCCAGATAGTCGACTCTTTCCATGTTCATAGTGTGACTGAATCTGATGGTTCTTTCCATCTCATTGAGACTCTGGATCCAAGCTGTTAGCGCGACTTGTCCATCCTGCCATATAAGAAAGAGGTCATCTATATAGCGGCAATAGTATTTGATCTCATGTTTCTCAAAGACCCTTATTAACCTCATAATCCACCATGAATAAATTGGCCAAAATGAGGCCACATTTGACCCCATCGCAGTCCCAGAGGTTTGTAAATAGAAAGTCTTGTCAAAGCGAAACTAGTTCTCAGATAGACAGATATCCAAGAGGGTGATCAATACTTCCTCCGAAGGACCAACATATGGCGTCTGTCTCAGACATTTTTCTACAGCTGCTATTCCAGACTTATGTGGTATAACAGTGTATAGACTTGAGACATCGAGTGTGACCAAGATGTCTGTGGGTTTGATATCAGTAAGTGGTAGGATATGTGAGATGAAGTCCGTGGAGTCCCGTATGTAGGACCTCTGTTGTTTCACCCAAGGCTGTAGGTGAACATCCACAAACTGTGCCAAGGATTGGAGTAATGAGCCTCTGGCCGAAACTATTGACCTACCTGGAGGGTTTTCTGTATCCTTGTGAATCTTGGGAAGGGTGTATAAAATAGGAACAACAGGAAATTCATGTATGAGGAAGTTGTATTCATTTTGCGAGATCTGAGCATCTCTCAGCCACTCTTTTAGCTTGGTATCAATTTTATTTTTAAGTTGAATAGTGGGATCCCTAGAGAGAGGTTGGTATGTACCAGTATCAGAGAGTTGTCTTAAGATTTCAGCCTTGTAATCCATAACATCCATCACCACTATTGCACCGCCCTTATCTGCAGGGCGGATCACAATGGATGGGTCTTCCTGCAAAGTTTGTATTGCTTGTCTTTCTTCCTTGGTCAGATTATCCTTGAATCTTCTGGATGTTTTCTTGGGTATCTGTTCAAATAAATAGTTGGTCACCGTGTCAATAGTAGAATTATTTGAATGTGGGTCAAAACGTCTTTTGGACCTGAATACTTCAATTTCATCCGTATTAGTAATAAAATGTTCCTTCAATCGGAGGTTCCTATCGAATTTATGAATATCTATATATAGGTCAAACTCATTACTCTTTGAAAAAGGTACACACGATAGTCCCTTGTTTAACAGACTTAATTCGGCTGCGCCCAACTGGCGATTAATGATGATGAATACCATATTCATTGTCTCGTCTGTAACGGAGGACGGCGGGCTTTGCCCCACCTCCTCATGTGCCACCTTGACCTCAGCCTAAAAAACGGTGTCCTGTAATGGGTGGCAGGGAAGTGGTGTTGATGTTGGGGTTATCCAACTGTTGGTAACCTCTTCCGCCTCTGGATCGTGTTGTGATCCCTCTAAATCCACCTTCCTTGACTCCCACATTGGTATCAGCATCAGAGTTCTCTCCCGAGTTAGTGACAACCGTGATGATGTTCTTCTTGGTAAATTTCCTTTCCCTCCTGGGGCGGACTGCTCATCTTTCTTCAGGTGCCATCATCCATCTATAAATGCTTTATTGGAATAATCCTGATTCACTGTTTGTAGTTTTCTATTTTTGAATGATATCAACTCCTGTTTGTATGATTTAATTTGTTTCTCCAATTTGTTTATCCAATCAGTGTTGGTATCTGACCTCAGGATGACAGATTTTTCTTGTTCATATGTTAGTATTTCCATTTAATCTCTTTTAAGAAATGGCCAACCTCTCTGATTTACCAAAGCATTAGGTCAAAGGAGCATTTGGTTAAGTATTTTACACCATTTGATGCAAAATTCCATGTCAGACCGACCTATGGTAGGTACATTCCTTACCCTAAAACCTCTAGGGATCATGCGCTTTTTGTTTGGTAATCTGAGAGGTATGTCCCGTGTAAATTAAGATCAACCTCCCTCTGCTTTTAATTTCACTAGTGCCTTGTATAGTGACTGATGTGACTCCTCTACTTGTTGGTTCCTCTACTGATCCAAAGCGGGAAGTTTTTCGCATCTTCATCGGTGAATGTGAAAATTACTTAATTTTTATCCTCTGTCAAATTGACAGGCACATCAATAGCTCCGGGTTCCATGGAAGTCTTGTCAGGATATGTGTCATAGAACAGGAGGGGAAGGAATCAAAGGTCAGCTCCTATGTGGGTGCACTGCACAGAATGTGTATCCAATAGTCAATGTAATGTGTATGGCGAGATTGAATTTGCTGCTCTTTATATAGCTTTTCTATAGCCAACACTGCAGCATTGAAATGTTATATATTATTTTTATTATTATAGGTATTTGTAGAGCTCAAAAAGATGCCACAGCACTAGTATGTAGAAGTTTCAACAGGCAAACCAGACATCTTAATCATATAAGCCTGTCATATATAGAGCAGTATAATGCTCTATAATGTGCGAGAGTACACTTGTCTGTATTTCTTTGCTTTCTGAGTAAACTATGCCACCCTATGTAGCGGTCTTTTTCTCTGCTTCATTTTTAGATACATTTGAGAAGTTTTTTCCTGAATACTGGATTTTAAATTGCCCATGCTTCAACTTAATATACAGTGGACAGTATATCCATTATTGAGGATATATATCAGACAATGATACTAGCACTCTTTTGATTAAATTACTGAAAACTTTATTCCAGTAACCTCCCTTTTATTTTTTTACTTTTTTCATTCAGAAGCTAAAAAAAAATCAATTTGATATATACTATTAAAAATCAATGATAAATTGTCCTAAAGAACAAAATACTATTGGAAATAAAGGAAACCATATGCAAAAAAGTTACAACAGATGACTCACCAGTATAATTAATTCAACGAATACTGGTCAAGCTACAAGTCCAAATATTTCAGCCTAGAAAAAAAGGCTATAAGAGAAAAAAAACACATAGGGCTAGATTTAATAATCAGCGGATGCTGCAGTCTCGGCCCAAAGTTTCTGGCTTGATGGAAAACTGAAGTTAAGAAGCAGCTTTTAGGTGGCGGACAGCAAATATCCTGATCTGATCAGGATGATTGACAACCCCCTGCTAGCGGTCAATTGCCCATGAATGTGCAGGGGGGCGGCATTTCACAATTAGCAATGTTGGGTGGACATGATTCGCTACAGCCAATCAAGTCCGCCCAGCATTTAATAAATCTACCCCATAGTATAAAAAAAAAAATGAAGTCTGACATGACTCACATGTTTGTGACAAGTAGATAAAACAAACAAAATCAGAAAATCGAGAAGTTAAAATTGTTGTACTAGAACATAACCTTGCTAAATTTTGTAAAACAGATCAAATACCACTTTGTTGTCAATTGACTACTGATACAATATTCAATTAATAAAAATAATCTTCAACGTAAATAAAAAAGGTTATTTATAAGAAAATATTCTCCAGATGCCAAAAAAGAAAGGAGAGATTAATCACAGATTAATTAAAAACAAGAACAGCTTTTCCTCTTAGGATCTGCATTATTTTGTATTATTGGAATAATAATAAAAGATGCCTAAAATAAAATGTAATATTTTAAATTCACACAATCAGTTATCATTTATACACATTATTTTTACTTTAGTACAGAAGGGTAACAAATCATTACAAAATGAATTGTGCGAAGAGGTGAACCAAGAAAACAGGTCACAGCTTTCAAACATTGGTTTAGATCAATAAAACTGCTTTGTGAAACTAATTTCTATCTAATAATATATCTAATTAACCTTGATACAATATAGAAAATTGTAGAATTCATAAAAATTTAGAACTCCATGTCACAGCCACTACTTGTGAGGTCAACTCCATTATAATCAAAGGATCTGCATCTAACTTGCAACCCTTAAAGGGACAGTCTACACCAGAATTGTTATTGTTTAAAAAGATAGATAATCCCTTTTTCGTTTGTATAACCAACACAGTTATATTAATATATGGTTTACCTCTGTGATTACCTTGTATCTAAGCCTCTGCAAGACTGCCCCCTTATCAGAATAGGCAAGGTGTCCGTAACAACCTTAGTATGTCTTTTCTTTCTGATTAAATAATAGGAATAAAAAAAAAATATGTAATGTGAATAAAGTTAGTGGCTTTGTCAAGAGACTGCTAGCAATATTGGGTGATAAGTTATGGAATAAATAAAGCCTGAGTGAAATACTGGATGTATATCTGCATCAGTATAATAACACCCAGCTCTATACAAAGACACAGTAGTGACACTAGCACATGGGTTATAGCCAGAGGAGGGCTGGTTATAGGGATCAGTGGTATCTGCAATCAGTATAATAACATCCATTGCTATATGACACAGTAGTGACACTGGCACATGGGTATAGCCAGAGGAGGGCTGGTTATAGGATCAGTGGTATCTGCATCAGTATATAATACCCATCGCTATATGACACAGTAGTGACACTGGCACATGGGTATAGCCAGAGGAGGGCTGGTTATAGGATCAGTGGTATCTGCATCAGTATAATAACACCCAGTGCTATATAATGACACAGTAGTGACACTGGCACATGGGTATAGCCAGAGGAGAGCTGGTTATAGGATCAGTGGTATCTGCATCAGTATAATAACACCCAGCACTATACAAAGACACAGTAGTGGACACTGACTCATGGGTATAGCCAGAGGAGGACTGGTTATAGGATCAGTGGTATCTGCATCAGTGTAATAACACCCAGCACTATACAAAGACACAGTAGTGACACTGGCTCATGGGTATAGCCAGAGGAGGAATTGTTATAGGATCAGTGGTGTCTGCATCAGTATAATAACACCAAGCACTATAAAATAATGTTTTTAATTTCAATGTACCGTGGTGTCCTTCACTAAGGTCTGTACTTTGGCAAATGTCCGCCACAGCCTTTGTCTGTGCCTATCCCTGCCCCTTATCTCAGTGCTTTTGACAGACATGCAGTTTAGCCAATCAGTGCAGACTCTTAAATAACTCCACGAGAGTGAGCACAATGTTAAATGGACAGTCTACACCATAATTTTTATTGTTTTAAAGATAGATAATCCCTTTATTACCCATTCATCTGTTTTGTATAACCAACACAGTTATATTAATACAGTATGTTTTACCTCTGAGATTACCTTGTATCTAAGCCTCTGCAAGACTGCCCCCTATCTCAGTGCTTTTGACAGACATGCACTTTTCCACTGCCAAGGATACTAGTATCACAAAAACACCTTCAAAACATTACTAAATAAAATTAATTAAATGAAAAAAGTTCCTCTATAAAGCAGTCCCTCTCCAACTTATACTCAAAAATAAAAAAAATAAAAAAAAAATAGATAACCTCATCAACATTGAAATAGTGAGACATTACTCAAATTATTTAAATCTACAATTAAAAAAGTTCCAAAATGAAAAAAACACTAAAATACAAAAAATAAAAACACAGTATCAAAAATAAAAAACACTTACCCCTAATCTAATAGCCCTATCAAAATAAAAAAAACCCTAGCCTACAATAAACTACCAATGGCCCTTAAAAGGGCCTTTTGCGGGGCAGAAATAAAAGTGGCGGGATAGGGGTTAATAAATTTATTTAGTTGCGGCGGGGTCCAGGAGCGGCGGGATAGGGGTAAATACATTTATTTAGTTGCGGCGGGGTCCGGGAGCGGCGGGGATAGGGGTTAAACATTTTAGTATAGTGGCGGTGTTTAGTGACAGGATATAAATATAGTTGGGAAAAAGCCAAATAGCAGCGAGATTGATGACTGCTAGTTAACAACAGTCCGCTGCTCATCGTCCCGTACTTGGTGTGTGGCTTTTTTTTTTTTTTTTTTAACTTTTATTTATAACCAACAATGTAGACAAGCACAAGTCATGGTTTTCTACCACGCAGGGTAGGAGTAAACATAAACATATGTGGTAAAATACAGATTAAGATATTCAAAAAGATCAATAAGGCCCCTGTGCCATACAGTAATCATAGCCTATTTTACCATGCTCATGGCCCATTAACATTTTTCCTCAAAAGTCTACACTGTTGGGATTTTTCTCTTTAATGTTAAAGTAGATATGAGAAATTATATAAGCTGAAATTAGCAAAATGAATGGTCATTTTAGACCTGCAGGTATAGAAAAAGCTATTGATTGGTAAAGCAAACCATAACAAGAGTAAATACAAAGTTTTGCTGTGTAACAATGTGATAAATATGCAAGTAATTACTGTAGTGAAATATGCGGTATACTACTTTAAATTCTGAGACACTACAATTGAATGGTGTAATCAAGGAAGTTTGAAACGATGAAGCAGGCCTGACAAAGAAGAGATAGATATGGTCAACGTTATGCGTCCCTGCTGATTATGTGTACAAGAGAGGGAAATAGGGTGCGGTATAGACAAGACAGACCGCTTTATTAACCCTCCTGAATAAGGAGGTATCTTATGTAAAAATGATGGGGGGGAGGTGGCAGTTGTGTATACTAAATAAGGTATATCTTAGAGATGCGCATATAGAAATATACAAAACACAAGAAAAGAACCCAGAAAAAATAAATATACACATAGTGTAAGGCGAGTTGCTGCGCCCTAACTTAAGGTAGTTAGACTGTAATAAAAAAGTGGAGAGTCATGTCTATGTGAGTGAGTGAGTTAGTTGCATTAACACTGATGTTGTGTCTTGCATAATGAAACCTGGGGGTAAATCTGTCTAAAGAGGCTTATCAGGGTGGGGTTGATCTTACTATGTTTAAAGTCAAAAACAAAGATACATATATCATATAGATGTGGCTGAGGGGCAAAAGGTAAATGATTAACTATAGACACTTTAGATACATAATGAGGCTAGTCTTAGTCAGATTTTTGAGGAGCCCAGTATGGAATATTACAAACATTATTAAATAAAATGGTGTAGAGGGACCCTGCCTCGGCCGCTGGCAGACCCCACTATCAAGAGCTTAATGTGGGTGATATGTAGGAATTAAATATGGCGTCCCCAAACTGTACAGAAAGGGTAAAATTAGCTGCGTCATTCAGAAATTCTATTAGTAGTGGTATTGATGACAGAGCCAGACCTATAGAATAAGATAGATTGCCTCATGTATCTTAAGAAATATTAACACACATACACATACATCAGTCGTACAGAAATTGTGGCCCTCATAGTAGTGATAAAGTATAAAACAAAGTAGATGTGGTCTGAGTGCATCTACATTGACAGGCTGCTGCAGCTCGTATTTTGTTATGAACAGACTAAGTAAAGAACTAAAACCTACATCCATCCTTATATAATGGTTTGATATTTTGGTGCAGCAGACTCTCAAAATGTATGAGTTAATATATAAGAGCAAAGTGATAACATAGAGATGTTAGGGTCCTGATAAATCTGGGGAATACTACAATAATTGCTAGCTAAGGCGATAACGATCCGCCCTTCAGACACCCATGTGGCATTTTAAATAAGATAGAGTATACACAACTTAAGCATAACAATACTAGTGCGGGTACAAATTTAGGGTAAACGTATCAATATAACAAAATGTCCAGGGTATTAATCATCAGTTAATAGTCAGTGAGGCATATCTAATGGCGCCAGCGCTTTAGAGTGCTCCGTAGTTCACTGAACCACTCACAGTAAAAATAAGTCTTTGAGTCTCTAACCCACACCGACTCGCCGTGCTGCGCTAGGTATGAGCTGTGTGCTAAATTCCCAACCCTGAAGACATGGGCTGTACCGGGTAAGACTCTCCGGGTGGGGGACTCGTATAATGTGAGAGTCTCTTTGGGTTTGCTGCTCCATCGGGTCGGTCTGTCCACTCCGGCATCCAGAAGGCACTGTGAGCCCCTGATGCAAGACACCAGGCATTGCACTTCTATTCCGCAGGCAGCTGCATCGGGTGATTCACAAGCTGGGCTGGTGCTATACAGGGGCTGATGACTTTTAAAGCGGCGTATTCTGCAGTCCCACAGTATCTCTATCCTCGGAGCAGGCTTGATAGAGTAGGCAGTATGAGGTGACAGTAGCACTGCTGTTTGCTGAGGCTCCATTCTGGCTTGCTTCTGAACGCACCTTTACACTCCTCCAGGAATATATGCATTGCATCAAGATGCACTCAGCATCCTCCATGGTGAAAGAGGGGTAGCGGTCCCCTAAGGTAGGGGAGAAAGATTAAAATCCCTTGGGTAGACTTGCTCTCAAGTGAAGGTGTCAGTTAGGCCGCAAGATGGCTGCTGTAGACGCAGCTAGCGAAGAACACATCAGGGTAGAAGAAGACTGTATATGAGGCGTCACTCCTAGTAAAAGTGGTTGTTTGAGAACGGCTGTGCTGTCAGACCAACATTAATAGCTTTATAGTACGGTCGCTAAATTTATCTTTTATAGAAAGTATGGTTGGAGCTGCTGAAAAATGCGACCGTCTGGCTTCAAAGTTGGCTCAGCCCCATCGGTGTTGGCTTTTTTGATAAATTTGAGATCGTATTCAGGTCCGCGGGCCCGCGATGTTAGGCGAGTGTATTGGTGAATGCAGCATAGTTGACGGCTTGATAAATAGGCCTCTATGCATTAATGCAATTAAAATAATATCCTTAGGCCTAGATTTGGAGTTCGGCGGTAGCCGTGAAAACCAGCGTTAGAGGCTCCTAACGCTGGTTTTGGCCGCCCGCTGGTATTTGGAGTCAGTGATTAAAGGGTCTAACGCTCACTTTTCAGCCGCGACTTTTCCATACCGCAGATCCCCCTACGCCATTTGCGTAGCCTATATTTTCAATGGGATCTTTCTAACGCTGGTATTTAGAGTCGTTTCTGAAGTGAGCGTTAGAGCTCTAACGACAAGATTCCAGCCGCCTGAAAATAGCAGGAGTTAAGAGCTTTCTGGCTAACGCCGGTTCATAAAGCTCTTAACTACTGTACCCTAAAGTACACTAACACCCATAAACTACCTATGTACCCCTAAACCGAGGTCCCCCCACACCGCCGCCACTCGATTAAAATTTTTAACCCCTAATCTGCAGACCGCCACCTACGTTATACTTATGTACCCCTAATCTGATGCCCCTAACCCCGCCGACCCCTGTATTACATTTATTAACCCCTAACTTGCCCCCCACAACGTCGCCGCCAGCTACTTAAAATAATTAACCCCTAATCTTCCGACCGCAAATCGCCGCCACCTACGTTATCCCTATGTACCCCTAATCTGCTGCCCTAACATCGCCGACCCCTATATTATATTTATTAACCCTAATCTGCCCCCCTCAACGTCGCCGACACCTGCCTACACTTATAAACCCCTAATCTGCCGAGCGGACCTGAGCGCTACTATAATAAATGTATTAACCCCTAATCCGCCTCACTAACCCTATCATAAATAGTATTAACCCCTAATCTGCCCTCCCTAACATCGCCGACACCTAACTTCAATTATTAACTCCTAATCTGCCGACCGGAGCTCACCGCTATTCTAATAAATGTATTAACCCCTAAAGCTAAGTCTAACCCTAACACTAACACCCCCCTAAGTTAAATATAATTTTTATCTAACGAAATAAATTAACTCTTATTAAATAAATTATTCCTATTTAAAGCTAAATACTTACCTGTAAAATAAATCCTAATATAGCTACAATATAAATTATAATTATATTATAGCTATTTTAGGATTAATATTTATTTTACAGGCAACTTTGTTATTATTTTAACCAGGTAAAATAGCTATTAAATAGTTAAGAACTATTTAATAGTTACCTAGTTAAAATAATAACAAATTTACCTGTAAAATAAATCCTAACCTAAGTTATAATTAAACCTAACACTACCCCTATCAATAAAATAATTAAATAAACTACCTACAATTACCTACAATTAACCTAACACTACACTATCAATAAATTAATTAAACACAATTCCTACAAATAAATACAATTAAATAAACTAGCTAAAGTACAAAAAATAAAAAAGAACTAAGTTACAGAAAATAAAAAAATATTTACAAACATAAGAAAAATATTACAACAATTTTAACTAATTACACCTACTCTAAGCCCCCTAATAAAATAACAAAGCCCCCCAAAATAAAAAATTCCCTACCCTATTCTAAATTAAAAAAGTTACAAGCTCTTTTACCTTACCAGCCCTGAACAGGGCCCTTTGCGGGGCATGCCCCAAGAATTTCAGCTCTTTTGCCTGTAAAAAAAAACATACAATACCCCCCCCCCCAACATTACAACCCACCACCCACATACCCCTAATCTAACCCAAACCCCCCTTAAATAAACCTAACACCAAGCCCCTGAAGATCTTCCTACCTTGTCTTCACCATCCAGGTATCACCGATCCGTCCTGGCTCCAAGATCTTCATCCAACCCAAGCGGGGGTTGGCGATCCATAATCCGGTCCAGAAGAGGCTCCAAAGTCTTCCTCCTATCCGGCAAGAAGAGGACATCCGGACCGGCAAACATCTTCTCCAAGCGGCATCTTCGATCTTCTTCCATCCAGAGCGAAGCGGCAGGATCCTGAAGACCTCCAGCGCGGAACATCCATCCGGACCGACGACTGAACGACGAATGACTGTTCCTTTAAGGGACGTCATCCAAGATGGCGTCCCTCGAATTCCGATTGGCTGATAGGATTCTATCAGCCAATCGGAATTAAGGTAGGAATTTTCTGATTGGCTGATGGAATCAGCCAATCAGAATCTAGTTCAATCCGATTGGCCGATCCAATCAGCCAATCAGATTGAGCTCGCATTCTATTGGCTGATCGGAACAGTTTGGGTTAGATTAGGGGTATGTGGGTGGTGGGTTGTAATGTTGGGGGGGGGGTATTGTATTTATTCTTTTACAGGCAAAAGAGCTGAAATTCTTGGGGCATGCCCCGCAAAGGGCCCTGTTCAGGGCTGGTAAGGTAAAAGAGCTTGTAACTTTTTTAATTTAGAATAGGGTAGGGAATTTTTTATTTTGGGGGGCTTTGTTATTTTATTAGGGGGCTTAGAGTAGGTGTAATTAGTTTAAAATTGTTGTAATATTTTTCTTATGTTTGTAAATATTTTTTTATTTTCTGTAACTTAGTTCTTTTTTATTTTTTGTACTTTAGCTAGTTTATTTAATTGTATTTATTTGTAGGAATTGTGTTTAATTAATTTATTGATAGTGTAGTGTTAGGTTAATTGTAGGTAATTGTAGGTAGTTTATTTAATTATTTTATTGATAGGGTAGTGTTAGGTTTAATTATAACTTAGGTTAGGATTTATTTTACAGGTAAATTTGTTATTATTTTAACTAGGTAACTATTAAATAGTTCTTAACTATTTAATAGCTATTGTACCTGGTTAAAATAATTACAAAGTTGCCTGTAAAATAAATATTAATCCTAAAATAGCTATAATATAATTATAATTTATATTGTAGCTATATTAGGGTTTATTTACAGGTAAGTATTTAGCTTTAAATAGGAATAAGTTATTTAATAAGAGTTAATTTATTTCGTTAGATAAATATTATATTTAACTTAGGGGGGTGTTAGTGTTAGGGTTAGACTTAGCTTTACGGGTTAATCCATTTATTAGAATAGCGGTGAGCTCCGATCGGAAGATTAGGGGTTAATAATTGAAGTTAGGTGTCGGCGATGTTAGGGAGGGCAGATTAGGGGTTAATACTATTTATGATAGGGTTAGTGAGGCGGATTAGGGGTTAATAACTTTATTATAGTAGCGCTCAGGTCCGCTCGGCAGATTAGGGGTTAATAAGTGTAGGCAGGTGTCGGCGACGTTGTGGGGGGCAGGTTAGGGGTTAATAAATATAATATAGGGGTCGGCGGTGTTAGGGGTAGCAGATTAGGGGTACATAGGGATAACTTAGGTGGCGGCGGTTTACGGAGCGGCAGATTAGGGGTTTAAAAAAATATGCAGGGGTCAGCGATAGCGGGGGGCGGCAGATTAGGGGTTAATAAGTGTAAGGTTAGGGTTGTTTAGACTCGGGGTTCATGTTAGAGTGTTAGGTGCAGACGTAGGAAGTGTTTCCCCATAGGAAACAATGGGGCTGCGTTAGGAGCTGAACGCTGCTTTTTTGCAGGTGTTAGGTTTTTTTCCAGCTCAAACAGCCCCATTGTTTCCTATGGGGGAATCGTGCACGAGCACGTTTTTGAGGCCGGCCGCGTCCGTAAGCAACTCTGGTATCGAGAGTTGCTTTTGCGGTAAAAATGCTCTACGCTCCTTTTTTGGAGCCTAACGCAGCATTTGTTTGAACTCTCGATACCAGAGTTAATTTTATGGTGCGGCCAGAAAAAAGCCCGCGGAGCGTTAACAGCCCTTTTACCGCCGAACTCCAAATCTAGGCCTTAGTTAAGGTTGAAAGCTTAAAAAGATAAAAAAAAATCCAACAGCCAAAAAGGTTAAAAAAGGATAATCAGTCTATTGCTGTTGCAATACTTTCCAGGAAATGGAATTAATTAAAGGGCCATAATACCCAAATGTTTAAACACTTGAAAGTGATGCAGTATAGCTGTAAAAAGCTGACTAGAAAATATCTCCTGAACATCTCTATGTAAAAAAGAAAGATATTTTACCTCAAAAGTTCCTCAGTAGCCACATCCCATTGTAAAGGATTTCTAAGCAGCATTTTAGTGTGTCTGTCCTAGGACAGCTGAAAGGATGAGCCTCGTGCACTCTCATATTATTTCACCAATCAGGTAAAGGAAGTTTACAATGAAATCTCATGAGAGTCAAGTTCATGACCTCAGCACTGCTGATGCTTATTGGCTGCAGTTCATTTCTTCATTTTTTTTTTTTTTTTACCTGCAGTTGGGAGCAGGTGAAGTATAACTTTTTCCACAGAGCTTACTCTGCTGAGCTGAGGAGATTGTGAGGTAAAAAATATCTTCCTTTTTTACATAGAGATGCTCAGGTGATATTTTCCTGTCAGCTTTTTACAGTTATACTGCATCAGTTTCAAGTGATTTAGCATATGAGTATTATGTCCCTTTAATGTTGCACAAATGTTGAGTCACTTGAAAGTGATGCTGAATATCTGTAAAAAGATGACTAAAAATAAAATCACATGAAAATATAATGAAAATATAAATCCTATATTATAAAAGGCAAGGTATGTGTGTCCGATGAAGTCATACGCAGTAGAGACTGCAGCGCGAGACAAACATACCTGGCCTGGCCGCAAGGAAGGATCTGTCAAGGCCATAACGATCAGGCAGCAGAGAGGGTGGGTGGGAGTGGACGTGACGGGGGCATGACCGGGCAGGAGCGGGCATGACGGGATGTCACCGGGTGGGAATAGGTGAGACAGGGGCATGGCCAGGCGGGTGGGACCGCTGCACTGCAGATAATGGACCGTGTACATGGGCTTTAGTACTAGTAGATCAAATATTTTAAAAAGGAAGAAATTTGACATCAAACTTTACTCAGTAGTCAATCCCATTGTAAAGAGACTTTAAGCATTCAATTAGAATGTTAGTTCTGGAACCTGCAATGGAGATTGTATCTGGAATCACAATCACTATATTTTTACTCCTCAGTTTAAAGGGACACTGAACCCAATTTTTTTTTCTTTTGTAATTCAGAAAGAGCATGCAATTTTAAGCAACTTTCTAATTTACTCCTATTATCATTTTTTCTTCGTTCTCTTGCTATCATTATTTGAAAAAGAAGGCATCTAAGCTTTTTTTGGTTTCAGTACTCTGGACAGCACATTTTTATTGGTGGATGAATTTATCCACCAATCAGCAAGGACATCCCAGGTTGTTCACAAAAAATGGGCCGGCATCTAAACTTACATACTTGCATTTCAAATAAAGATACCAAGAGAATGAATAAAATTTGATAACAGGAGTAAATTAGAAAGTTGCTTAAAATTTCATGCTCAATCTGAATCACAAAAGAAAAATTTTAGGTACAGTGTCCCTTTAAGTTACGTTTACTAGTAAATCTCATGAAATGATGGTGAAATTAAATGAGATCACAGCAAAGAAACCAGCACTTGATGATGCTGATTGACTTTATTACTAGTAAATCTCATGAGATGATGGTGAAATCCCATGAGATCACAAGAAAACATAGTGTGAACTCAGTATTTGCTGATGCTGATTGGCTTTTTTCCACCATGCAGATGACAGTAAATAGAGTAGCTAAAGCCAATTTAAAGTAATATAGCTTCACTTTTTCATAGAGTTCTTCATTTAATATTTTCTAATCAGCTTTTTACAGATATCATTTTCAATTGATTTAGCATAAGGGTCCCTTTAATCCTCGCCTGGGAGGTCTAATAAAATGTCTTAATTAGGATTGATATAGTGGGTAATCTAAGGATTAGAAA
Organism: Bombina bombina; assembly: GCF_027579735.1. Taxonomy (NCBI): domain Eukaryota; kingdom Metazoa; phylum Chordata; class Amphibia; order Anura; family Bombinatoridae; genus Bombina; species Bombina bombina. Next base: position 1,263,225,998 of record NC_069500.1, on the reverse strand, counting down.
GCATCAAAAAAATACAACTAAAATATTGAAACATTCCTTTTGAAATAGGTAAAAAAATCATCAGCTGAAGACTGACAGACTTGATATCCTTGATATATTAGAAATCTCCTTTAGAAAAGAAGCAAACTTCATTTGATTTGAAAAGGTATACATTTAGCACAAACGATACAGTGTTACAACCCTTGGGAAAACAGTTAAAAACTTCATCTACAAATTGATAAATTATATTTCAATCACCAACATACAAAAAAGCACCTTTAAAAATAGAAATTATATTATTAATCTTTAGGTAATACCCATGAGATATTCCTTTAGGAATAAAAAGAGTTTCATTTAAAAGGTGGAAAGCATCAATGAGATTAAAAAAATAGTGTTTTAACCCCCTGTAAAAAGTAGAAGAAAAAACAAAAAAACAAAAACAATATCTGTGGGTTAGATAATTTATGATAAATAGCAGTACCCTTCAAAAACAAAAAAAAACATGGCATTCAAAGTGTAGAAATTATCAATAAAACAAGGTCCCACAGGAACACATAACAAAACTCTACCTTAGGGTTTGTCAATTTGTTAATAGTGATTTATTAGCAGACTTTACAGGAAAAAAAGGAATACCATCTAAATAACAAACAAACAAAAAACAAAACAAAAATAAATGTAGCACTCCTTAGAAAACAGAGGAAATGCTAATATGAGGATGTACAAAGTTTAAATTATTTATATAATGCAAATGGTTCCCCAGGAAGAAAAGTATATTGGGAAAAAAATCTATTTTTGGGGATAAAAAGTAATATAGACTGGTAAACTTAAAAAAACAAACCTGCAGCCAAACAAAAGGAACAGTTATAAACTAAAATGGAAAGAAAAATCTGACAAAAGTTAGCATAATATGTAATAAAAAACCTAAACAAGAATTATTCTGCAATGCTCTGCAGACAGGAGAAAAAAAAATGAAGTTACACAGAGCAAAGCAAAGCGAACACCATACTCAAATGTCAGGAGAAACAAAAACACATTTATATGCAGATCAAAAACTGTTAAGAGAACCAACAAAACTTAATGGTATTCAAATTTTTCCATGGAACATTTTACTTTCCTTAGTGAAAAATAGAAAAGACCCAAATATAATGAAAAATAAAGATATATACAAGAATAAATGTGAGCTAAGGTAAAAAAAGATATGTATACGTATGACCATATATCTCAGAACTTGGAAATAAAACTAATAAACTAATTAGGAAAAAAAGATCTAAAATGAAGGTTAGAAAAATAAACATATGGTAGCGGAACATGAACTATGGTAAGACACAATACTTACTTTATAAATGGAAATCAGCTCATAAAAAATATATAATGGTAGATCCCCAAATTGCCTGAGTTTATATAGAATGGGCATAAGTGAAAATACATTATTCACAATGTAGGTGAAAATTAGAAGCTGAAACCTGTAAAAAAAACAACACATTCATTAGCCACAAAATCCAAAATTAAATAAATTGATTTTATTTATATATATATATATATATATATATATATATATCTATATATATATATATATATACTTATATACGTTTTTGTCTGAGGGAAGAAGAGTGTGTCCTCGAAACGTCACGCTTGTTTAAATAAACTTTTTGATTTAAAAGACCAGCGAGTTCCTTTCTTCATCTTTTTATACTTCCTGCTGACACCCCTGGCAATTTATGGACTTTTAAAGTAGGAGTGCTCTCTATCGCATTATATCTATATATATAATATATATTATATATATATATATAATATTACATATATATTATATAATATGACAATCTTGAAAAAACTAACATATAGATCTTTATTTAAAAAGACAAGGCAAATATTTTCAAGCCTGTTTGCTTTAATCTGCATCACAATTTTTCTGGTATTATTTCCTTCATGCAGGGGTCAAAAGTTTTACATCGGGAACAAAGTTCCGATGTACACTTTTCTTGAAAAAGGATATCGCTTAATTGCAAGGCTGGGATCAAATCATTGGGGACTATTTATACTGTCATGCCCTCAGTTTCCAATTTTAGTTCTCGGAAAGGAGTGGATGCTGCAGGACACCATATAAGGTAGGCATGTTCCATGCCGGTCCTAACTGCGTTAAAGGCCCTCACTTAGAATTTAAATTTAAATTCAAATTATCTTTTTATATTGAATGATTAGGACTTTAAAGTTAAAATTGAGCTTCTATTGGCTGATTAAAATCAGTCAATAGGGTTTGACTGATTTAAAATCAACCAATAAAGATTAAGCGGTACCCCTATATATAGGGGTTCCACGCTTGTCTGAAGATGGTCCACCAGCACCAGGAGCCGGGACAAAGAGCCCAACATCAAATGAAGAAGAGCAGGATTTTCCAAGTACAACTCCTGGGGTTATTTAGGGGTTTTTTTGGGGTGTGTTTTTATATTTTTAAAACGGGGCTTTTATATTTTTACTTTTATTCTCTATGATAGGTTTTTTAGGTAGATTTTTGTTATTTTGGGGGTTGGGGTTATTTTATTGTAGAGGGGGGTTGTAATAATTTTTTGTGTAAAAGAGCTGAAATCTCTTTAGGACAATGCCCTAAAAAAGCCCTTTTAAGTGCTATTGTCATTTATTTTAGTGTTAGGGTTTAGTTTTTTTTGTGTTTTGGGTGTGTTTTAAGGGGCATGTAGATTAGTGTTAGGTATAATGGTGTTTTTTTTATTTTTTTTATACTGTTTAGAGGAGGACTTAGTTTAGAGGTGTGGGGGTTAGTTTAAAGGGGGGGGGGCTTATGTGTTAGGTATAGTGGCTCTAGTTTGCATTTGAGGTTGTGGCGGTTTAGGTTTAATATTCTTTTATTTTTTTAACAGATTTTGTTTTTTAAAGTAACCTAGGGTGTTTAGAGGGGGGTTGTTGTTAGGTAGAGTAGGTTAGGTTGGTTTGCATTTGATGTATGTAGTGGTATAAGGGTTAAAGGTTTAGATACTTGTTGGAGGTATGTGGCTCTATGGGGTTAATAGGATAGTATTTGCAGTGGGCTAGTGGTGGTATAGGGGTTAATCATTTAGATACTTGTGGTGGGTATGTGGCGGTATAGGGGTTAATAGGATAGTACTTGTAGTTGGCTATTGGCGGTATAGGGGTTAAAGGTGTAGATACTTTTGGTGGGTATGTGGCAGTTTAGATATTTATTAGTGTTAGTTTGTGATCGGGGGTACTTTGGTTAAAGGATATTAGGATTATATCATATTTCATTTTCTAATGAAAAGGATCCTTTACTATACATTGCCAATATGGGTGGTGATGCTGGGTGTTATCTGTATAATAAATGCCTCTCAGTGATGCTGCTATGTCGGGAGCTTATAATATTTTGACTGGCTCGCTCAACTTATCGTTGGATCCTTTGGAATATGTTGCTGCCTCGTAGCACTTTTGATCTTCAGGTTATGGAGAGAAGGAGTGGCACCATCTATTAAAATGACTACCACATAGTTTTTTAGTGCCATGAAATACCCAGTAGTATATATCAAGTTAGCCAGAGATTTATTCCACAGCAAGATAATGATCCAAAACCTACCTCCAGGCTATGTCAGAACTGCCTAAGAAGAAAAAACAAAACAGACGGTAGGCTTTAAATCGTGGAATGTGCAACATAGTCTCCAGGCTTAAACCCCATCAAGATGGCTTGGGATGAACTTGAAAGAATGGTGATGGCAAAGCAATCTGCTATTAAGCAAGTTTCTATAACAGAGTTGGGAAGAACTTTCTAAACAATATTTGGTTTCTATTGTAGAAAGAATACCACAATTGTGTTTGGATGTTATATCTTTAAAAGGTGGCTAGTTTGATGAGTCAAAAATTTAGATTCAATTTTGTTACCCAGAAAAATTAAAGTGTTCTAAATCAATATATATATATATATATATATATATATATATATATATATATATATATATATATATATATATATAAATGTCTGAGTTAATCAAAATGTCTAATTGAAATGTTCAAAGTGTGATGTTTTTACAAAACACAGAAAATAAATCTTTTACATCAGCATAAATAATTAAATACAAGCTTGCAAACAAATGTGATGTCTTACAAAAGCTTATTATTTGTCATAAAAAATACATGTCTTTCTTGTATGCTTAATTTTAAAATGTTTTCATTACAGTTCCTAAGAATGGAAGTTTGAGCAAAAGAATAGAACTTTGATTATCCAGCAAATCTGACTAATCACATCTATGGGCATGTCATACTGTAAGTAGGTTTATAATTAAGAAAATGTTGTATAACAATATATCCTTGAAAATGTTCTATTATTTTAATCAGTATCACTACAGATCCTAAAATCTTTATAATTCATTATTCATCTTTGCTTATTTGTACATTTAAAGATATTTTTTTAAAAATAATTTTTTATTGTTTAAATAGATAAATGAACATAAGAACATCAAGAGCATATATGTAAATAACAAAAGTACATAATACGGCACTTGTAGAACATTACAATGTATGGAACAGTTACATATAAGAAAGGCATAATAGAAAATGCTGGGTGTCAGAGTCCATTGCCTGTTAATCTCCAAAGCTTTCCCGCCACCTCTCAAGGTGAGAGTGTTAGAGGCCAATATCCACAAGGAGACAGACATTGTTTTAATAGTCCAAAAAGATCAGCATTTTCCGTGTAATATAAAGGTTATATCATAGCTGTTCACACCAACATCACAAAATAACCATCGAAAATTGGAAATCAGATATATTAATCAACCATACTGAGATTGCATCAAACTGTTAGACAGGGGGAAAAGAAGAGAAAAAAAAAGGGGGGGGGAGTGGGGCATGTGGGAGGAGAGTTGTAGGGAAGAGGGCAAGGAGGGGAGGGGTTCATTCAAGGGAAGGGAATGGGAGCCTGAATGGATAAATTTGGTCATGTAGTTTTAGAAAAGACCAGTGGTAGGGAGCCATGAGTCTCCCGTAGTTTTGGCAGTGAGAATCATTTCGGGCCGTACGCCCAAATTTTGACCTGGAGGTCTACTGACCCATGAATGTGGGAAACATAGGATTCCATTTTCTTGACAAAGTGTAAGATGTCAGTCACTTGCTCCCAAGAGGGTGAAACGCGCTGTAGCCACATACGAGCCACAGCTAATTTAACGGCTAAGAATAGGTAAATACAGAACAATTTTTGAGGCAGGATTAACTGCCTGGACAAAATGTGAAAGAGACAGATACTTGGTGACTATGGATAACTTAATACCCTCTGAAGAACAATACTGGATTGCCGCTTGCCACAGCGGCTGATATGTGGGCAAAGACCATCAGATATGTTGGGGGGTTTCCCAAATCCTCGCATCCCCTCCAGCACCTTAGGTTGAGTGAACTGACGAGATTTTGAAAGGCGGACTGGAGTCATATGCCATTGGAGAAAGACCTTGAGGAACAACTCATACAAAGGTTGTACAATGTATAGCTTTTTTGGTGAGTTGGACCGCAATTCGCCATTGTTGCGGTTCATATGCGTAACACTTAAGGAAGATTTCCCATTGTCGGATTGGGGGGGATTTGTAGAAGGATCTGGCGGATTCATGAGTACAAGATATGAGATAAATAGTAGTCTAGCAGGGGGGGATTTAAAGATTTATTGATGGGTAAATAAATGTATTTTAACATTAAAGGTTGCAAGCTTAAAAAAAATAATTTCCTATAAAATGTTTAATTAAGCATAGTAAAAAAAAAAAACTTTTTGGCAAAGCCCTTTTATTATTTATTTTGCAACCTTTTTCTGAAATTTGTAGTTTTTCTGTTTCTTCCAGAAAAGGGGAAGTGGATCAGAAAAACGTATGCCTCATACATGCTGCACAAAGCTCATTTTATGCATTTGCCACAGCAAAAAAGACAAACATACTCAAGAGGCCTTTCAAGGGGGTTTCCCTAAACTGCAGACAATTTTATTTTTGTTAACAAAACAGCATGTTCCAAATACCTTTCAACTACATTTATTTTGTATGCAGATATTTTTTTAATGCAATTATTATTTTCTGATGCATTTAAAACAACTTTAATGTGTTTTATACATAATTTCTATTGCTGGCTAACCTAATGTTACTATATGGGGACCCTCTTCTACAAATTAAATATTTTTTGCATTGAATCAAGAAGGAATATTTCATTTATTGGATCTGCTAGTGTTATGTGTGTATTCTGACAAAAGAAAAAAAAACAGAGAACTGAGAACTGGTTAAGTCCTGAATATCTCTTTGATCCTCTAAAATGACATAGATGCAATGGGGCCTATTTATCAAAGGTCTTGCGGACCCTGATCCGACAGTGCGGATCAGGTCCGCAAGACCTCGCTGAATGCAGAGAGCAATACGGTCCTCCGATTCAGCATTGCACCAGCAGCTCACAAGAGATGCAAGTGTTAATTTTAGGAAGGATTAAAATCAAGGAGAGGTGGTAAGCCTCTCTTAATAGTTGTTTTTTTAGGAAACTTCTGAAGCTATAAAAAGTTTGGAGACAGTGTTCTGAGGGAATAGAGTAGAGAGTTCCAGAAAAAACAAGCAGTGCTTGAAAATTCTTGGAGGTGAGAGAGGGGACAGTATAGATAATAAGAGTGGAGAGACAGTAGGGCAGAGTTTGATTGAAGAGGAGGGTCAGGGATTATTTGAATATGAGAAAAGAAATATTGTTGGATTGATGCAATTGAGTGCTTTTTAGGTTAGGATTAATACTTTGAGTTATATTCTAGAGTGTATGGGGAGCCTGGGTAGAAGACTGCAAGAGAAGGGTAGCTGATGTAGATCGGTAACTTAGGTAGATGATTCTTGCTGAATCATTCATAATAGATTGGAGAGGGAAGAGGTGGTGTTAGGGAAGGCATTTAGAATTATTCCAGTAGTCAATGACAAAATGAAGCAATTATTATATTTGTAGTTTCTTGAAAGGTCTTATCCTAGTAATGTTGTGTAGGTGTACATGGTAGGATTTGGTGAGCAATTGTATATGTGGGGTTATTGTGAGTTCAGAGTCAAGTGTGACCCTAAGACAGTGGACCTGGCATGAGTGTTGAGAATATAGGCTTTAACTGTAATTATTATTTCTGATGCATTTAAAACAACTTTAATGTGTTTTTACATAATTTCTATTGCTGGCTAACCTAAGGTACTATATGGGACCCTCTTCTAACAAATTAAATATTTTTTGCATTGGAATCAAGAAGGAATATTTCATTTATTGGATCTTGCTAGTGTTATGTGTGTATTCTGACAAAAGAAAAAAAAAACAGAGACTGAGAACTGGTTAAGTCCTGATATCTCTTTGAAACCTCTAAAATGACATAGATGCAATGGGGCCTATTTATCAAAGGTCTTGCGGACCTGATCCGACAGTGCGGATCAGGTCCGCAAGACCTCGCTGAATGCGAGAGGCAATACGGTCTCCGTATTCAGCATTGCACCAGCAGCTCACAAGAGATGCTGGTGCAACGCCGCCCCCCTGCTGACTTGCGGGCCAATCAGCCACCAGCAGGAAGGGTGTCAATCAACTCGATCGTACTCGATCGGGTTGAATTCCAGCAATTCCTGTTCGCCTCATCAGAGCAGGCGGACAGGGTTATAGAGCAAGCAGTCTTTAGACCTCTGCTTCATAATGGCTGTTTCTGGCGAGTCTGAAGACTCGCCAGAAACACGGGCCCACAAGCTGTAAGAGAAATGTCAGGTGATGGATGTCTCAGAGAAGGGGAATAAGAAGCTGCTCAGTTTTCTACAGATTGAAATGGAAGTAGTGAAAGGAAATCTAAAAGGAAATTTCATAGAAACAGTCAGTATCTGGGTTGGTTAAAGAGAAATAGATATCATGAAAGGAAAGACATATGTGAATGTCATTGGCATAAAATATTAATGGTAATAGAACCCAAAGGAGGATCATATGATATGCTGTTAAGGAAACGTTAAATGAGTAGTTTGAAAGATTGGACGCAAACTAGGAGAGGGCTGTGACTCAGATGCCAAAAAGAATGTAAGAATCTGAGTATAGTCAACTATGTCAAAAGCAGCCGATAGATCCAGAATAATTAGTAAAAAGGGTCTCTTTGCTTTAGCTGGTAACAGATCATTTGTTTCTTTAACAAGAGTGGTTTAATGTTGAGTGTTTAGGGTAGAAACCAGATTTTTAGGTGATCAAGTAAGGAGTATAGAGAGTAAAAACTAGTCCTTTGTAAGAAGACTAGTCGTAAGTAAGAAAGACTGGCTAATAGTTAGAGGGGGGTTAAGGGGTCAACGGAGGACTTTTTATAGGATTGATGTGATTGGTGCATGCTTGAATGTGTCAGTAAATATGCAAGGTGACAAGAAACTTTTTAATGTGATGTCAGTTGGTAATCTAGTTGAGTTAAGTGGGGGAGATATCAGTAGAGGAAAGATACATTTGGGCATCATCAGAATATAGCTTTTACTTAAATCCAAAGGAGGATATACATTTAATAAAGGAGGATGTATAGATAGAAAAAAGCATGAGACCATAGACACAGCCTTGTTGTATTCCTACTGAGAGAGAAAAAAGGATAAGAGGATATGTTGTTAAAGGGACCCTCAATCCAAAATTAAGCTTTCATGATTCAGATAAAGCATGCAATTTTTAAACAACTTTCCAGATTACTTCCATTAACAAAATGTGCATAGTATTTTTTATACTTTTTGAGTCATCTGCTCCTACTGAGTATGTGCAAGAGTATGTGCAAGAATTCACAGAATATGTGTTAATGGATTTGTGATTTTCTGATGGCTGTCACATGTTACAATAGACATAACTTTTATAAATATGTCAGAAAAAAAATCTACTACTCATTTAATGTTCACATTATTTGCAATTGCATTGTATTTTTACCACGCATTTGTTGATTATGCAGATCTACTGTATTTACTGGTCATTTTAAAGAAACTGTAAACAAGCAGTTTGAAAGATAGGAAGCAAACCAGGAGAGGACTGTATCTCGGATGCTAAAATAATGTAGGATTTGTAAAAGGAAAAGATAGTCAACTGTGTCAAAAGCAGCAGAAATATCCAGACAGATTAGTAACGAGTAGTGTCAATTGGTTTTAGCTGATAGATGATCATTTGTTACTTTAGTAAGAGTGTTGAGTGTTTAGGGCAGAAACCAGATGTAGGGGATCAATAAGGAATTGATTTGTAGGGATCAATAAGGAGTTGATCATTAAGAGTAATTGAGTTAAGTGATTAAAGACTAATCATTCCAATATTTGGAGGCAAAGAGAAGTAAGGAGACTGGCCAATAGTGAGAAGGGGTGGGGGGTCAACAGTGTGTCTCTTAAATAAATAAATACATACATCATATACAACATGTAGTTTATGGACATAACAGAGAGCTATCTAGAGTTTCCACCTTTGCAATGTTAACCAGAACAGCTATGAGTGACACATGTTGCAGAGTGTGCAGGGAGGACCATGCATTGGTGCCTCTGAAGTTGCACATGAAAAGTGCTGCTGGGCATCACTAGTCATGTTGCTCCCAGCACATCCTGCAGCATGTGTAACTTATAACTGTCCTGCTTAAAATGACAACCCTGGAGCTATAATCTGGAGAACTAGGGAAACAAATAAAGATTAATTTGAAATAAAAAAGAGTCGCCCCACTAGCAATAAATACTTTAGTTGATATTAATACTTTTTAATTACTATATTGAAAATAAGGAAAGGTATAAGGTGAAACTGAATTGTGTGTTTGTGTGTGTGCACGTTTGTGTATATTACTTTAATTACATAGTCAAATAAATCAATTAGACTAGACTGACATGATCTTTCTGACATAAAAGCATACTGTTCTGGTCTGTTTATTGTTTTTATTTATGTAAGATATATTTTTTCTTACATTTAAAAGTGTTTTCTTTAACCACTTAATGAATGACCACAGCACTTTTCCATTTTTCTGTCCGTTTGGGACCAAGGCTATTTTTACATTTCTGCAATGTTTGTGTTTAGCTGTAATTTTCCTCTTACTCATTTACTGTACCCACACATATTATATACCGTTTTTCTCGGCCATTAAATGGACTTTCTAAAGATACCATTATTTTCATAAAATCTTATAATTTACTATAAAAAAATTATAAAATATGAGGAAACATGGAAAAAAACACACTTTTTAACTTTGACCCTCAAAATCTCTTACACTTCTAGAACTACCAAAAAAACTCCCATGCTAAATATTTTCTAAATTTTTGTCCTGAGTTTAGAAATACCTGAAGTTTACATGTTCTTTGCTTTTTTGCAAGTTATAAGGCAATAAGTACAAGTAGCACTTTGCTATTTCCAAACCATTTAAAAAAAAAAAAAAAATTAGCGATAGTAACATTGGAACACTGATATCTGTCAGAAAATCCCTGAATAACCCTTTACATATATATATTTTTTAAAAGAAGACAACCTAAGGTATTAAACATGGGGTATTTTGACTCTTTCCATACAACAATTTTACCACCAATCTATGCCAAAGTTTGTGATTTTTTGACAAAATAGCAATTCAATAATACATTTACTGAGAACGTTAAGGGTTACTGCCAAATATCAACCCCAATTTGTCTTTAGCAACATCTCCTGTGTACAGTGATACCACCCATGTATAGGTGTGTTGGGTTGTCTCTGGCAGCTAAAAGGCCTTATTTTTAGGGAGCGCATTCCAGTTTTTCAATTGGAATTTTCACATCTGGTCATCATGCACCCATGTCCTATTTGGGGACATTTTCTGAAGCTGGCCAATGAAATTTACTACCATCAAACTATATAGTTTTGAAAAGTAGACACCCTAGGGTATTTCAAATGTTGGTATTTTAACAATTTCCATGCACTAATTCAACCACCAGTCTTTATCAAACTTTTTGGTAGTCATTTTTTTGTGTTATTTTTCTCACACACGTTACTTTAGGCATAGATTCTCAGTTCCTGTTATGTGTTATCTGCCAAAAAACACCTCAATATCTGTTCAACAACATCTCTTGAGTGCAGTGATACCACCCATGTATGGCTGTGTCGGGTTCTCTGGGGGCTAAAAGGCCTTATTTTTAGGGGGCGCATTCCAGTTTTCCAACTTGAATTTTCACATCTGTCATTATGCACCCATGTCCTATTTGGGACATTTCTGAAGCCGGCCAATGTAAATTACCCCATCAAACCATATATTTTGGAAAAGTAGACACCCTAGGATATTTCAAATGCTGGTATTTTAAACACTTTCCATGCAAATAATTCAACCACCAGTCTTTGTCAAACTATTGGGTAGTCCATTTTTTTGTGTTATTTTTTTACACATATTGTATTTTAGGCATATATTCTCAGTCCGTGTTATGTGTTACTGCCAAAAAACACCCCAATATGTATTCAACAACATCTCCTGAGTACAGTGATACCACCCATGTATAGGTGTCTCAGGTTTTCTGGGGGCTAAAAGGCCTTATTTTTAGGGAGCGCATTCCAGTTTTACAAACTTGGAATTTTCACATCTCATGTACTCATGTCCCTATTTAGGACATTTCTGAAGCCGGCCAATGTAATTTACCCCCATCAAACCATATATTTTTAAAAGTACACACCCTAGGGTATTTCAAATGCTGGTATTTTAACACTTTCCATGCACTAATTCACCACCTGTCTTTGTCAAATTATTGGGCAGTCATTTTTATGTGTTATTTTTCACACATATTGTACTTTAGACATGGATTCTCAACTCCTGTTATGTGTTACTGCCAAAGAAGACCCCATATGTATTCACCAACATCTCCTGAGTACAGTGATACCACCTATGCATAGTTTGTTGGCTTGTTTGGGGGGTGCAATGACAAATGTCTGACATGAGTTTTGTGACTTTTGTTTTCACATTTAACATATTTTCTGTGCCTATTGTCTTTTTGGGGGTCTTTTAACATACCCCAATTTATTTGTTTCTATGAATGTGCATATATTTAAAAGTTGACACCCCAAGGTATTGTATATGGTGTGCTTTGATGCCTTTGAAGCAACCCTTTTCTGCAAGGCACCCTGAGTACACCTATGCCCCCCAATGCATAGGTTTGCCAGGATTTTGGGAAGGTTATGTTACAATTTTATGACTTGTGATTTTAGTTATTAAAAGTCAGAGTATTTCTTCTGATAGGCCTATCTTTAATTTGGGGACTTTTTTTGAAATGTTAATACCCCAAGGAATTGTATATGGTGTGTTTTGATGCCTTTGAAGCAACCATTTTAGCCAAAAAAATCGGAGAAAGTGTATGGTGGTAATTTTTCAATTTTCATTTTTCACACACTGGTTTTTGACTATGATTTAGGAGAGGCTGTTGTAAGTTATTGCAAAAAAAAAAAATTACTTCAGGTTGTTTTCTGCAAGGGCACCCTGAGAACACCTATGTCCCCCATGCATAGGTTTGACAGGGGTTTTGGATAAAAAAAAAAAAAATAGAAAAAAATAGAGTAGTAAAATGTAAAAAAATAACAGCAAATGTATTTATTTTTTAAAAAATTGACCATTGTATGGTACCCGCTTGAAAGCAATCCCCAATGCAGAGTCCAGACTGTCCAGGGCAATCAGGACAGTGATATGTAGTGTCCCTTATCTGCCCCTCTTGGTACAGACTCTGCATTTTTTTTTGTGGTGTCTGCTTTGTGGCAGTCGGGGGGGGGGGGGTGTTTAAAAATAAAATGAGTAGCTCCAACTCTGCTCTCTCCTATCACTGCCCGGGGAGCAGGTGCATCATGGTACAAAATCCCGAAATGATCTGGAGCTGAAACTGTAAAAAAGTCTGTTTCATTCCAGGGTTTGCTTTTTTGAACAACAAAAAAGTGTGGTGGGTTGACAATCTGCATTAGGTAAATTGCAACCTTTTTGTACCAGGCCCTTGGCTTCTGCATAATTAGGTACGGCTGCAGCAGCTGATCTGCCAGATCAACCCCACCCATATGCCGGTTATAAGACTTGATGCACACTGGATTCCTTATGATCTCAGCTCTGCCACGTACAGAGACCACCACCGTCCTCTCTGTGTGGATGGTGGTAAGAAGGTATACATCCTTCTTGTCTCTGTACTTAAGTGCCAACAGCTCCTCTTGGTGCAGAGCTGAGGTCTCCCCCCTTCGTAGCCGGTGCATACAAGTTGTCCTGGGAAACCTGTGTGGTTCTTTTTAATTGTACCGCAAGCTACTGTATCAAAGAAATAAAGTAGCTTGAACAAAAGGACACTTGTATAAAAATTGTCTAAGTACAAGTGATACCCTTTGTTCATTAGAGGTAATATCAGGTCCCAGACAATCTTGCCAGCGGTTCCCATATGTTCTGGGCAACCTGGAGGGTCAAGGTTGCTATCCTTTCCCTTCTACACCCAGAAGACCTGAGTATACCCAGTCTCGCTCTCACAGAGCTTATACACCTTTACCCCATATCTGGAGTGCTTGGAAGGAATGTATTGCTTGAATCCCAGTCTTCCCTTATACTTCATCAGGGATTCATCAACGCATATATTCCTTCCAGGTGTATAAACCTCTGCAAACCTGGCAGAAAAGTGGGTAATCAGGGGGTGGATTTTATACAGCCTCTCAATCCCTAGGGGGGGCACAGGCTGTTGTCACTGAAGTGTATGCAAATCAGAATCATTTCATACCTCTGCCTCGACATACTCTGGGGAGAAAATGAGGGTAAAGCAGATGGGGGCTACTGCTCCAGTAGGAGCGAACGGAGGGTTTCTTTATGATGCCCATCAGCATAGTCAATGCCCAGAATTTTTTTAAATTCTGGCACATTGATGTGGGCCCATTGCTGCTTTGCCAAATATGTTTCAGGCTTTGCAGCACGGTACTGATGGGCATATAAATTAGTTTGGGCGACAATGATCCCAAATACATCATCGCCCAGAAACACCTCCAGAAACTGTTGGAGGCTAAAACCTGCCACATCTATATTTATGCCAGCATTTGCTGTGAAGGGTGGGATATCTGGCCTCTGGAGATGAGGCGTTACCCACTTTTCAGTGGCAATGGCAGCAACACGCCTCCTTCTGGCTGGGGGGCTAGCAGCCACAGATACATCACTATCAGCTGAGACTGCATCTAATGATGTATCTGAGCATATGGCAGGGTCAAAATTGGGGGTCTGAATCAGACATAGAGGCATGTGACTCTGACACAAGAATAGCATACACCTCCTCAGCACTATATTTTTTCTGTGACATTTTTGTATCTGTCACAGAAAAATTTTACTAAAAAAATTGAAAATTAAATTAATTAACCAAATGGCTCTGAAAAGAGCCTTTGGGTTTTTAGAAAATTACAACAAAAAAAAATAACCCCTAAAAAATTCACAGACAGCAAAAAAAGTGCAGCTATGCTACTGCCAGTGATTTATAGTGATCACTGGCAAGTTAGGGGTAAATCGCTCTGAAAAGAGCTTTTGGATTTTTAAATTTTTAACAAATAAAATAAATAAATCTCTCTCTCCTAAACACAGGTCTCTCTCCCTCTCTCCAACAAAATCGCAAGTGAGGAGAGGGAGGGAGATCCACACTGATCAGAGTCAATATTTACAAATATTAACTTGATCAGACAAATGGGATATTTTATTATAAAACATTTTTTTGTGTGGGAAGGCTCAGATTTGGTGACCCTAGCTTGCCCCTATGATGAGGCAGGCTAGGGACAACCCCAGAGGCCCCATGATGCACTGTGCTTCTCCATTTTGGAAGCCTCGTGGGGAGGGGGGGGCTATATAGGGCTTTTATGTTATATATGTTTTTTATTTTATTATTTATTTTTTACTATTTTATACTTAACTAAGTGCCTCGACCCACCGATCGCTTCCAGCACTCAGTTTAGCCAAGGACGTGCAGGGTACGTCCTCAGGCGCTATTTGCCTTTTTTTGAGGACGTACCCTGCACGTCCTCGGTCACTAAGGGGTTAATGTCACTAATACTGAAGTTATACTGGCCTTTAGTTACCAGTGTCTTCCTAACTGCCTGTTTTAATGAAATGGAACTACATTAGCTAACATAGTATAAATTATACACAATAAAAGTAGCACTAAATGGAATGTACTCATAAGCGATAACTGCAACTGGTAATTTATTTGGGATAATACTCAGCTCCACGATTAAACAGTTTGTAGTAGTTTATTCAATATATAATTAGCTCCAAACATAAAATATCTCAATTTAAACAGCATTCCCTTTCAATAGACACAACCATGTTTTTTGGAGCTTTCAAGTATAATAAATAAGCTAATTATTATCCAGATTAAACTACATACGCTACAATACATAAATAACCACCAAAATTAAACAAAGCGAAACACCTTGACCTTGAACACAATCAGTAGTATTTGCACTTTTATACAAAGTATAGAAACTCTCCAGCTTACACTGTAAATTACAAGAAGTGGCGCAAAAGGTGATAGAGAAATAAAAGAAAGTAATATTTATAGTGAGTGTGAATTTTGTATTAAATAAGAATTAAATATTTGTAATAATATATGACAATAACGTTTTGAAAAAAAAAATGCTATATGCATGTGTGCAAAACATTAGTTTTGTTTTCAAAATCCTGAACGCTTTACCTTTGGATTTTAATATTTTAGAAATTACTGAAAAGGACCTTTTTTTTTTTTTTTTTTTTACAAAATTAAAAAGAAACATTTTAAAATTATGCCTTGGGTTGTTTTCACATATTCAATAATGGTAACAACTGCTCGTCCAAGCTTACATAATAACTTTCAAAAACAAGTTGATTCAGTCAAGCACTAGAAGCTTTTGAAAACAATTTAAATGTAAAAATATTAATCAAATTAATTTCAATTGACTTTATACCATTGGGTGCTTTTCTGGTCAATCTAATACATGGATTTTCGAATTTAAGGCTATTATAATTTATCAGAAAATGTAGTTTCAATTCAAACTCTTCACCAATGGAATACACATTTTGCATTGGTTTTTAAAAGAATTTTTAATTTTTTAAGCTCTACAGCTGTAACCATTTGAAACCCTTGTGGTTTTATTTGTTTAAGTTTTTCTTATCTGCACAATTCACACCTTAATAACACAATTTTTACAAGTTTGATAAAGTAAAAATATTGCTCACACTCTTTAAAAGAGTTGGACAAAATAAAAAAAACAGCAATATATTCTTTGTATTCATTTGAAAACGCAAACTCAGTTGGATTTGACAAGAAAAAATGTATTTGATTTGCTCATGTGGTAAAAACCATTATTCTAAAGGCAGGAGAAGCTTTTCTGCAGACAGGAAAGGCTGCAATTGCATAATTTACAATACTGAATAGCGATTCAGTAATGTCCTTTGTCAGATTAATTTCAGTATTAGACATTAAATGGACAGTCTAGTCCCAAAAAAACTTTCATGATTCAGATAGAGAGATGTAATTTTAAACAATTTTCCAATTTACTTTTATCACCTATTATGCTTTGTTCTCTTGTATTCTTAGTTGAAAGCTTAACCTACGAGGTTCATATGCTAATTTTCTTAGACCTTTTTTTGTAGTGTAGCTGCCCCCCTTAAGTACTGGCAGAAAGTCTGCCAGTATAAAAATAAGGTTTTTTTTTATATTTAATTTTTATAAATTTTCTGCAGGGTAGTATCCCCCCTTACCTCCCAACGTCCCTGATCTCCCCAAACAGTTCTCTAACCCTCCCCCCTTCTACATATTTGCCACCATCTTTGGTACTGGCAGCTGTCTACCAGTACCCAGTTTGCTGCAAATTAGGCAGATTTTTAAACAAAAAATTAAAATACTCTTTTTTGTAGTGTAGCTACCCCCCCTCAATATCCTCCCCCTCCCCCTCCCAGATCATTTTCTGGCAACGGATCCCACATAGGATCCCCCTCATTGCCCCTCCTCCCTCCTTCCCACTCGCTGACTAATTTTTTTTTTCCAATGCCTGCAGTGTGGTGTAGTGGTCACACCTGCTCCCACCCTCTCCTGCCCCCTATAGCGATGGGCCACCTACCCACCTCCCTCCTTACCCTCCCACCCGCCAACGATCAGCACCACTGCATCGGTAACTCTGAAAATCTATTTCTTTAGTGCTCACTCGTGGGGCATGCAGAAATAGCGTGATCTCGCTATTTTTAGCGAGATCGCCGCAGAGAGAGGCCAGGACTGCAGCGGCGTATAGGGTTTAAAATACCAGTGTCATGCAGGATACGGCGTTGATCTTTAAGGGGTTAAATATGAATATTGCATAAATATGCTTTTCATCTGCATGTCTATATGTCTATTTGTGTATACATATGTATTTATGTGTTTATATTTGTATATATGACTGTAAATACGTATATACACATATAATACATATGTATACACATATAAACATATATATTTACATACAGATACATATTAGAAATGTATATGCATGTATCTCTATGTTAAAGCCCTTTGCCTGTGATCTGAGACCTTTTGCGTTTTTTTTTTAAATAATTTTTATTAGATAGTGTTATTAGTGTAACTGTACTTTGTAATGCATTTTTGATGTGTTTTGTTGCAACTTTGCAAAACAGCAAGAGATCTGGGAATTGTGATAATCATTTTAGCCTAAAATCGCGATTGCGCTCACATGTTTGCATTAAGTTTCAACTTTTAATACGAGCATAAACCCGACGCACACAAAAAGCTGCGATAAACTCCTTTTTCACTTGCGCGTAACTGTTAATGCACCACTTTAATCTGGTCCTAAGTATGCAAGCTTCACTTTTGTTTGTGCTGCTGCTACTACTACTTTAACTTATTTAAGTATAAACTGCTGTTCAGTTGCTCCTTTGCTGCCCTGAGGGGTGTTCTCCAGAGGAAATAGCAGGCAAAAAGATTTTTGACATAAACTTGTGAGGATTGATTCATCCAAAATGTTGTTTTCTTGGTGCTCACCTCATTTCTAGATTTTATTTTAATACACTGATTAAGTGAAAACCCTAAAAGGAAATATACAACTTGTAGCTTGTAGTCATCATCAATAAATAAATCAATCACCCCCAATGTTAAACATTTGTATTGGCTGTGTATTATTTAGTTAGTTCGTTTGTATTGCTTCTGTGTAGGTCAAAGAAACCCCTTTGAAAAATGACTATGAAATCCTTAAAAAAATATGTTTCCTCATAGGTTTGTTTACCCAACCTAAACAAAAAAGAAAATTAGATTTTCAAAACTTACTATATGGGACCGATTTATCATCGGCCTGTCCGACATGATCCGCTCAGCGGGTGGATTGTTGTACGCTGCTCAGAGGCAGCGGACTAGTTAAGGAGCAGCAGACAAGTTAAGGAACAGCTTCTTAACTGCTGTTTGCGGCGAGCCTGAAGGCTCGTGCAGAAACAGGGGCATCATGGGCCGTTCGGCCCTTGATAATTCCGCCCCATAGCCTTAATTCTATTGATGTCAATTTTAATGGATTGGATTGCAGGGCAAATCCTAATTAAGATGACTAGGTTATTTAAATTGCTAAAAAGCAATAAACAATATATTTTAAATAAAAAATGATTAAAAACTACATGAACAATAATTATTTTCTGTATTATATTTGCCATTTTCTAACTACATTTTTATAAACAGACAAATGTTTTTTCTAGCACTTTGCTAGAATAATGTCAATAATTATGGATGTAACATTTTAGGAATAAAACTATTGGTTAAAAAAATATCTATTTTACATAAACATCAAAATAATATTTTCAGAACTAGATGGAAAGAAATGAACACAAATAGATGTTTGATCATTCATATGCTAGAAATCATATCTATCATAAAAATTGTCAAGATTTGAACAATGTTTATATGACCAGCATAGCAGACATTTCATTTTTTGAGTGCATGCATTATAAAAAGATGATCTATTATATTCAAATAAAGATAACATGATAGTTATATAATTTTGTTTCTTTTTTTAAATATTACTTTAGAAAATGAGAATGATAAAAAATGTTGAAGTCATTGATTGAGAGGAATACATACTTTTATGGAGCCTCATAGCAGAATATTTATGTATTATCCTAAATACAAAAGCCAATTAAAAACTATATAAATAAATAAAATAAAATAAAAAAACTCTGATAGGATTGCTTATATGAACATTTTAAAAATGGTATTACTTTAAATGCATTTATTGTGATAAATAGATTACAAAGTTGTTCAGACAAAGCTTTAAAAGGGACATACTCATATGCTAAATCACTTTAAACTGATGCAGTATAACTGTAAAAAGCTGACAGGAAAATATCACCTGAGCATCTCTACGTAAAAAGGAAGATATTTTACCTCACAATTTCCTCAGCTCACCAGAGTAAGTTCTGTGTAAAAAGTTATACTCAGGTGCTGCCCAGCTGTAGGTAAAAAAAAATAAAAATGAAGAAATGAACAGCAGCCAGTCAGCTTCAACAGTGCTGAGGTCATGAACTCTTTTACTGTGATCTCATGAGATTTCACTTAACTCTCATGAGATTTCATAGTAAACTTCCTTAAACTGAATAGGGAAATAATATGAGGGTGTACGAAAGCTAACTCCCTTAGCTGTCCCGGGACAGGCATACTGATTTGCTGCTTAGAAGTAGTGATGTCGCGAACCTAAAATTTTGCATTCGCGGACAGCAAACGCAAACTTCCGCAAAGGTTTGCGAACGGGCGAACCGGGCGAACCGCCATTGACTTCAATAGGCAGGCGAATTTTAAAACCCACAGGGACTCTTTCTGGCCACAAAAGTGATGGAAAAGTTGTTACAAGGGGGACTAACACCTGGACTGTGGCATGCCGGAGGGGGATCCATGGCAAAACTCCCATGGAAAATTACATGTTTGATGCAGAGTCTGTTTTTAATCCATAAAGGGCATAAATCACCTAAAATTCCTAAATTGTTTGGAATAACGTGCTTTAAAACATCAGGTATGATGTTGTATCGTTCATGTAGTGTAAGGGTTATGCCCGCTTCACAGTGACAGACCAAACTCCCCGTTTAACGCACCGCAAACAACCGCAAACAGTCCATTTGCACAATCGCAAACTCCCCATAGATCAATAGATGCAATAGATACATTTGATGATAGATACGATAAATAGATAGATTTGATAGATAGATAAATAGATAGATTTGATAGATAGATAATTTCCCAGACAGAGAATTACAAGACAGGCGGACTGAGACCCATGGTAAGGTTCCCAGAGGCAGTAGCGGCGCCCAAGGCTCTGATTAGAACAGAGCACTTTGTGTATCTGCCCTCGGCCGAAATCGGAACATTCTTTAGCTTTCTGCCTGTCGGCCAAATGTCCGTCTGCAAAATATAAGTCTGCCAAATGTCCGTCTGCCAAATGTCCTTCTGCATTTTGTCAGAGCACCGCGTGCAATCTACTGTGCCACCAGATAGGAGTGGTGTGTTAACTAGTACTATTCTTATTAGTTTAATCCCTGTTACATCCCCTATCAGGGGACGTGTATATGGCATGGATTTTTGGAACTGGGAGATGGAAAAAGATGCTTGGACACCCAGTACTGGTCGTTCTCCTTCAGCCTTTTTATACGAGGGTCCCCGACCCTCAACAGGCACGACAGCATGAAAGACCCCATATGCCATGACTTCCTTTTGCACAATCGAGTACAGGTATGGCATCATTTTTAGGAACCCGGATATAATTTTTAAGAACCGGGAGATGGAAAAAGATGCTTGGACACCCAGTACAAGTCGTTCTCCTTCAGCCTTTTTATACGAGGGTCCCCGACCCTCAACAGGCACGACAGCATGAAAGAACCCATATTCCATTACTTCCTTTTGCACAATCGAGTACAGGTATGGCATCAATTTTAGGAACCCGGAGATAATTTTTAGGAACCGGGAGATGGAAAAAGATGCTTGGTCGGTCCGGCCACGAGATAGATAGATACATAGATTATATAGATAGATCAATAGATGCAATAGATACATTTGATGATAGATACGATAGATAGATAGATTTGATAGATAAATAGATAGATTTGATAGATAGATAATTTCCCAGACAGAGAATTGCAAGACGTGCGGTCTGGGACCCATGGTAAGGTTCCCAGAGGCAGTTGCAGCACCCGAGGCTCTGATTAGAACAGAGCACTCTGGAACGTATTTGCCCTCGGCCGAAATCGGAACATTCTTTAGCTTTCTGTCTGTCGGCCAAATGTCCATCTGCCAAATGTCCTTCTGCATTTTGTCAGAGCACCGCGTGCAATCTACTGTGCCAACAGATATGAGTGGTCTGTCAAGTAGTACTATTGTTATCAGTTTAATACCTGTTACGTCCCCTATCAGGGTATGTGTCTATGGCATGGATTTTAGGAACCGGGAGATGGAAAAAGATGCTTGGTCGGTCCGTCCACAAGATAGATAGATTTGATAGATAGATAGATACATAGATTAGATAGATCAATAGATGCAATAGATACATTTGATAGATACGATAGATAGATAGATAGATTTGATAGATAGATAATTTCCCAGACAGAGAATTTTACAAGACGTGCGGTCTGGGACCCATGGTAAGGTTACTTCCTTTTGCACAATCGAGTACAGGTTGGGGATTGCCTTTTGTGCAAAGAAATTTTGGCCGTGTACCTTCCACTGCGGTGTCCCCTATCAGGGGACATGTATATGGCATGGATTTTAGGAACTGGGAGATGGAAAAAGATGCTTGGTTGGTCCTCCAACTTCAAATTTGGGGCACTGCGCGTGCAATCTACTGTGCCAACAGATATGAGTGGTGTGTTAAGTAGTACTATTCTTAGCAGTTTAATCCCTGTTATGTGCCTTTTTTTTGGTTTGGGTTTTGAAGCCACAGTGCAGCACCAGAGGCCAGAAAAATTAGGTATTGTTGCAGCCGCTGCTGTAGCAGCGGCCAGAAAAATTGATGTTTGTTTGACAGTTAGAAAGTGCCCTAAAACATTGCGGCTTGAACCCTAGTTGTTGGCGGATAAGTCATGCAAGTCATCCGGCATTCAAAGATAAAATACAGCAGCGTGTGGACCATTTTTAGCCCAAGGCAGCTCATCTCATCAGGCCTTTTTTACTCAAATGTATCGCCCAATGTAAGTCCCTTCGGGATCCATCCCTCATTCATTTTAATAAAGGTGAGATAATCAAGACTTTTTTGACCTAGGCGACTTCTTTTCTCAGTGACAATACCTCCTGCTGCACTGAAGGTCCTTTCTTACAGGACACTTGAAGCAGGGCAGGCCAGAGGTTCAATTGCAAATTGGGATAGCTCAGGCCACAGGTCAAGCCTGCACACCCAGTAGTCAAGGGGTTCATCGCTCCTCAGAGTGTCGAGATCTGCAGTTAATGCGAGGTAGTCTGCTACCTGTTGGTTGAGTCGTTCTCTGAGGCTGGATCCCGAAGGGCTGTGGCGATGCATAGGAGTTAAAAAGGTCCGCATGTCCTCCATCAACAACACGTCTGGAAAGCATCCTGTCCTTGCCGGAGTGGTCATGGGAGGAGGAGTATTACTTTCATCTCTTCCCCTGTTAGATTCCCATTGTGCTGTGACATCACCCTTATACGCTGTGTAAAGCATACTTTTTAATTTATTTTTGAACTGCTCCACCCTTTCCGACTTGCGGGAATTCGGTAACATTTCAGTCACTTTCTGCTTATACCGGGGGTCTAGTAGCGTGGACACCCAGTACAGTTCGTTCTCCTTCAGCTTTTTTATATGAGTGTCCCTCAACAGGCACGACAGCATGAAAGACCCCATTTGCACAAGGTTGGATGCCGAGCTACTCATGTCCCGTTCCTCGTCCTCACTGATCTCACTGAAGGTATCTTCTTCCCCCAGCCACGTACAACACCACGGGTACCAGATAGGTGACAACAACAAGCACCCTGGGATGCCTGTTGTGCTTGGTATTCCTCCTCCTCCTCCTCAAAGCCACATTCCTCCTCTGACTCCTCTTCCTCACAATCCTCTTCCTGCATTGCCGCTGGTCCAGCAAGCGATGCTGATAAGGTTGTTTCTGGTGGTGATGGAGACTACAACTCTTCCTCTTCCTCTTCACGCTCATCTATGGCCTGATCCAGCACTCTTCGCAGGGCACGCTCCATGAAGAAAACAAATGGTATGATGTCGCTGATGGTGCCTTCGGTGCGACTGACTAGGTTTGTCACCTCCTCAAAAGGACGCATGAGCCTACAGGCATTGCGCATGAGCGTCCAGTAACGTTGCAAAAAAATCCCCAGCTCCCCAGAGGCTGTCCTAGCACCCGGTCATACAAATACTCGTTAACAGCTTTTTCTTGTTGGAGCAGGCGGTCGAACATTAGGAGTGTTGAATTCCAACGTGTCGGGCTGTCAAAAATCAAGCGCATCACTGGCAGGTTGTTTCACCGCTGGATATCTGACAAGTGTGCCATGGCCATGTAGGAACACCTGAAATGGCCACACACCTTCCTGGCTGGATGTCCTGTAAGCCTGGGTACTTATGCACAAAGCGTTGTACAATCAGATTACACACATATGCCATGCACGGCACATGTGTCAACTTGCTCAATTTCAATGCCGCCACCATATTACTTCCATTGTCAGAAACCACTTTGCCGATCTCCAGTTGGTGCGGAGTCAGCCACTGATCCACCTGTGCATTCAGGGCGGACAGGAGTGCTACTGCGGTGTGAATCTCTGCTTTCAGGCAAGTCAACCCCAAGACGGCGTGAAACTGCTGTATTCGGGATGTGGAATAGTACCTGGGGAGCTGGGGGGGGTGCCGTTGATGTGGAGCAAGATGCAGCAGCAGAAGAGGACTCAGCTGAGGAGGTTATGGAAGAGGATGGAGTAGGAGGAGTAGAGGAGGTGGCAGCAGGCCTGCCTGCAAGTCGTGGCGGTGTCACCAACTCCTCTGCAGAGCCAGGCATTCCATGCTTGGCAGCCGTCAGCAGGTTTACCCAATGCACAGTGTAGGTGATATACCTGCCCTGACCATGCTTTGCAGACCAGCTATCAGTGGTCAGATGGACCCTTGCCCCAACACTGTGTGCCAGACATGCCATTACTTCCTTTCGCACACTCGAGTACAGGTTGGGGATTGCCTTTTGTGCAAAGAAATTTCGCCCGGGTACCTTCCACTGCGGTGTCCCAATAGCTAAATTTTTTTTGAACGCCTCGGACTCCACCAGCTTGTATGGTAAAAGCTGGCGGGCTAACAGTTCAGACAAGCCAGCAGTCAGACGCCGGGCAAGGGGGGTGACTTGGTGACATTGGCTTCTTACGCTCAAATATGTCCTTGACAGACACCTGACTGTGGGCAGATGAGCAGGAACTGCTCCGGAAGAGAGACGGATTGGCGGATGGTTGAGAGGGGACAAGGAGCACAGCAGTGGTTGACATGGCTGAAGATGCTGGACCAGGAGGAGGATGAGTTTGTGTGCTGCTTGTCCTCATGTGTTCATCCCATAGGTGTTTGTGATGTGAGATCATGTGCTTTTGCAAGCAGTTGTACCTAGGTGGGTGTTGGACTTCCCAAGAATCAGTTTCTTTTGGCACAGGTTGCAAATGGCATTGCTGTTGTCAGAGGCAGACACATAAAAAAAAGCCACACTGCTGAGCTCTGGGATGACGGCATTCTGGTGGTGGCAACAGCATGCGTTGATTGGCGTGCTGTCTAGCTGACCCCGGGTGCCGATGCATGCTATCTGACTGTGCCACTAGCACCTTGCGATGACCTCCCCCTGCTTCCAACTCGTCTCCTCCTCCTGCTCCTCTCTGTCTCCCGATATGAACTTTCCACCTGTTCTTCTTCTCTTCTACCGGGCGCCCACGTGACATCCACGGACACATCGTCATCATCAACCCCTTCACTTGAATCTGACAACTCAACAATGGAAGCAATGGCGGGTACAACATCATCATCATCATCATCATCATCACATCGTGCGTCGTCCATGTGTGTAATGCTGCCTGACTGAGACATATCACAGTTATCTACATCCTCTGTCAATGATGGTTGCGCATCACTCATTTCTTCACACTGAGGTGTACATAACTCCTCTGACAGATCAAGTGAGGCGGCTGTGGTGCTAGTGTCTGTGGTGGTGGCAGGCGGGCGAGTGGTAAGTTGAGAGGTGCCCGAAGCTAAGCTAGAGGAGGAGGATGGTGCATCAAGGTTATGAGCGGAAGCTGTAGAAGATTGGGTGTCCTGTGTTATAAAGTCAACTAATTCATCAGAACTTTGCGTGTTCACGGTACGTGGCCTAACGCTGGGCATTATTCTATGGCCAAAGGGAATCACAGCACCACGACGGCCCCTGCGGGTTCGCCTGCCTCTGCCTGTCATTTTTCAATTAGTGCTACTATGCGTGCAAGCTACTGTGAGTGGGCACAGCATACGCTGTGAGCCTGACACAAAAAAACAGATTGATATTTCACAGTCAAAAATGTATTTATTTTTTTTAAAATGTACACTTACACTACTATTAAACAAGATAATGTGAGTGGTGGCACTGGACAAGTGGGCACAGTATACGCTGTGAGCCTGACACAAAAAAGCAGACTTATGTTTCACAGTCAAAATATTTTTTTATTTTTAAAATGTACACTTACACTACTATTAAACAAGATAATATGAGTGGTGACACTGGGCAAGTGGGCACAGTATACGCTGTGAGCCTGACACAAAAAAGCAGACTGATGTTTCACAGTCAAAATAGTTATTTTATTTTTAAAATGTACACTTACCCTACTATTACACCAGATAATATGAGTGGTGGCACTGGGAAAGTGGGCACAGTATAAGCTGTGAGCCTGACACAAAAAAGCAGACTGATGTTTCACAGTCAAAATAGTTTTTTTATTTTTAAATGTACACTTACACTACTATTAAACAAGATAATATGAGTGGTGGCACTGGGCAAGTGGGCACAGTATATGCTGTGAGCCTGACACAAAAAAGCAGACTGATGTTTCAGAGTCAAAATAGTTTTTTTATTTTTAAAATGTACACTTACACTACTATAAAACAAGATAATATGAGTGGTGGCACTGGACCAGTGGGCACAGTATACGCTGTGAGCCTGACACAAAAAGCAGACTGATGTTTCACAGTCAAAATAGTTTTTTTATTTTTAAATATACACTTACACTACTATTAAACAAGATAATATGAGTGGTGGCACTGGGCAAGTGGGCACAGTATACGCTGTGAGCCTGACACAAAAAAGCAGACTGATGTTTCAGAGTCAAAATATTTTTTTTATTTTTAAAATGTACACTTACACTACTATAAAACAAGATAATATGAGTGGTGGCACTGGACCAGTGGGTACAGTATACGCTGTGAGCCTGACACAAAAAAGCAGACTGATGTTTCAGAGTCAAAATAGTTTTTTTATTTTTAAAATGTACACTTACACTACTATAAAACAAGATAATATGAGTGGTGGCACTGGGCAAGTGGGCACAGTATACGCTGTGAGCCTGACACACACACTGGCAGTGGCAGGCTGGCCTGGCAACTGCAATTAGATTAAACTAGCAGACTGATGTAAATGTTTTTTTTAAAAAAAAATTACACTACTGTTACACCAGATATGACTGTTGGTGGCACTGAGAAAGACGGCACAGTATATGCTGTGAGCCTGACACACAGGCTGGCAGTGGCAGGCTGGCCTGGCAACTGAAATTAGATTACACTAGCAAATTGATATAAAAGTTTTTTTTTTTTAAATGTACACTACTGTTACACCAGATATGACTGGTGGTGGCACTGAGCAAGTAGGCACAGTATATGCTGTGAGCCTGACACACAGGCTGGCAGTGGCAGGCTGGCCTGGCTACTGAAAATAGATTACACTAGCAGACTGATGTAAAAGTTTTTGTTTTTTTAATTTACACTAAGGTTACGCCAGATATGAGTTGATATGACTGGTGGCACTGAGCAAGTAGGCACAGTATATGTTGTGAGCCTGACACATAGGCTGGCAGTGGCAGGCAGGCAACTGCTATTAGATTACAAAGAAAAAAAAAACTACTGATGTAGCCCTAAAAAGCAGAGATCAGATGAGTCCTTCAGGACTGTAGTGGACACTGAATACACTAGCCTAGCTATCGATTTCCCTATTAAATTAGCAGCAGCTACACTGTCCCTCCTCTCACTAGCAATGCAGCTTCCGAATGAATCTAAAATGGCTGCTGTCCATGAGGTGTAAGGTTCTGGGAGGGAGGGTCTGCTGCTGATTGGCTGGAATGTGCCTGCTGACTGTGAGATACAGGGTCAAAGTTTAGGCAATGATGACGAATAGGGTTGCCGGTGTGATTTCAATATTGTCAGCACCTTATAATTGAAACAGGTGAGTTTAATTACAAATTACAGGAGCATCACAAACTTTCACCTAGATTACGAGTTTTGCGTTAGAGGAGTTTAAGCTCACCGCTCACTTACAGACAACGCTGGTATTACGGGTATTACCTCAATACCAACGCTGCTTAAGTTAGCGGTGAGCTGGTAAAACGTGCTCATGCACGATTTCCCCATAGGTATCAATGGGGGAGAGCCGGCTGAAAAAAAAACTAACACCTGCAAAAAAGCTGCGTAAAGCTCCTAACGCAGCCCCATTGATTCCTATGGGGAAAGAAAATGTATGTCTACACCTAACACCCTAACATGAACCCCGAGTCTAAACACCCCTAATCTTACACTTATTAACCCCTAATCTGCCACCCCCGACATCGCCAACACCTACATTATATTATTAACCCCTAATCTGCCGCTCCGGACACCGCCACCACCTACATTATACTTATGAACCCCTAATCTGCTGCCCCCAACATCGCTGACACCTACATTATATTTATTAACCCCTAATCTGGCACCCCCAATGTCGCCGCAACCTAACTACAACCTAACTACACTTATTAACCCCTAATCTGCTGCCCCCAACGTCACCGCCACTATAATAAATATATTAACCCCTAAACCTAAGTCTAACCCTAACCCTAACCCCCCCTAATTTAAATATAATTTAAATAAATCTAAATAAAATTACTATCATTAACTAAACTATTCCTATTTAAAACTAAATACTTACCTATAAAATAAACCCTAAGCTAGCTACAATATAACTAATAATTACATTGTATCTAGCTTAGGTTTTATTTTTATTTTACAGGCAAGTTTGTATTTATTTTAACTAGGTACAATAGTTATTAAATAGTTATTAACTATTTAATAACTACCTAGTTAAAATAAAGACAAATTTACCTGTAAAATAAAACCTAACCTAAGTTACAAATACACCTAACACTACAATTAAATACAATTAATTACAATTAAATACAATTATCTAAAGTACAAAACCCCCCACTAAATTACAGAAAATAATAAAGAAATTACAAGATTTTAAAACTAATTACACCTAATCTAATCCCCCTAACAAAATAAAAAAGCCCCCCCAAAAAATAAAAAAACCCTACCCTACACTAAATTACAAATAGCCCTTAAAAGGGCCTTTTGCGGGGTATTGCCCCAAAGTAATTAGCTCTTTTACCTGAAAAACAAATTACAATCCCCCCCAACATTAAAACCCACCACCCACACAACCAACCCTACTCTAAAACCCACCCAATACCCCCTTAAAAAAACCTAACACTAACCCCATGAAGATCACCTTACTGGGAGACGTCTTCACCCAACCAGGCAGAAGTGGTCCTCCAGACGGGCAGAAGTCTTCATCCAACTGGGCAGAAGTGGTCCTTCAGACGGGCAGAAATCTTCATCCAGACGGCATCTTCTATCTTCATCCATCCAGCGCGTAACAGGTCCATCTTCAAGACATCCGACGCGGAACATCCTCTTCTTTCCACGGCCGACGACTGATGAAGGTTCCTTTAAATTACGTCATCCAAGATGGCGTCCCTTCAATTCCAATTGGCTGATAGAATTCTATCAGCCAATCTGAATTAAGGTAGAAAAAATCCTATTGGCTGATGCAATCAGCCAATAGGATTGAACTGGCATTCTATTGGCTGATTGGAACAGCCAATAGAATGCCAGCTCAATCCTATTGGCTGATTGGATCAGCCAATAGGATTGAACTTCAATCCTATTGGCTGATTGCATTGCCCAATAGGATTTTTTCTACCTTATTTCCGATTGGCTGATAGTTAGGTGAAGACGTCTCCCGGTAAAGTGATCTTCAGGGGATTAGTGTTAGTTTTTTTTTAAGGGGGGATTGGGTGGATTTTATAGTAGGGTTGGTTGTGTGGGTGGTGGGTTTTAATTTGGGGGGGATTTGTAATTTTTTTTACAGGTAAAAGAGCTGATTACTTTGGGGCTATGCCCTGCAAAAGGCCCTTTTAAGGGCTATTTGTAATTTAGTGTAGGGTAGGGTTTTTTTTTATTTTGGGGGGGGGGGCTTTTTTATTTTGTTAGGGGGATTAGATTAGGTGTAATTAGTTTAAAATCTTGTAATTACTTTATTGTTTTCTGTAATTTAGTGGGGGGGTTTTCCGTACTTTAGATAATTTTATTTAATTGTAATTAATTGTATTTAATTTAGTTAATTTATTTAAATATAGTGTAGTGTTAGGTGTAATTGTAACTTTGGTTAGGTTTTATTTTTCAGTTAAATCTGTCTTTATTTTAACTAGGTAGTTATTAAATAGTTAATAACTATTTAATAACTATTCTACCTAGTTAAAATAAATACAAAGTTGCCTGTAAAATAAAAATAAACCCTAAGCTAGATACAATGTAACTATTAGTTATATTGTAGCTAGCTTAGGGTTTATTTTATAGGTAAGTATTTAGTTTTAAATAGGAATAGTTTAGTTCATTGTAGTAATTTTATTTAGATTTATTGTAATTATATTTAAGTTAGGGGGGTTAGGGTTAGACATCGGTTTAGGGGTTAATACATTTAATATAGTGGCGGCAACGTTGGGGGCGGCAGATTAAGGGTTAATAAAATTTAACTAGTGTTTGTGATGCGGGAGTGCAAGGGTTTAGGGGTTAATATGTTTATTATAGTGACGGCAATGTCCAGTCCGGCAGATTAAGGGTTAAAATATTTATTTTAGTGTTTGCGATGTGGGGGGGCCTCGTTTTAGGGGTTAATAGGTAGTTTATGGGTGTTAGTGTAATTTTTAGCACTTTAGTTAAGAGTTTTATGTTACAGCATTAGCCCATAAAACTCTTAACTACTGACTGTTAAATGCGGTAGGAGTCTTGACAGGAGAGGGTCTAACGCTCACTTTCTCCAAGACTCGTAATACCGGCATTAGGCAAATCCCATTAAAAACATAGGATACGCAATTGATGTAAGAGGATTTGCGGTATGCTCGAGTCGCGGAGAAAAAGTGAGCAGTACACCTGTACCTGCCAGACTCGTAATACCAGTGGGCATTAAAAAGCAGCTTTGGGACCTCTCAACGCTGCTTTTTAACCCTAACGCAAGACTCATAATCTAGCCGAAAAGGATTTTGGTTATATGGATAACATGAGACTGGGGAAGTTCACACATTCATAAGAAATCCATTATTCTACATTTGAAATAAATTTACATGTACTTGATGACATTTTTGTTGTTGTTGAAGTGTATTATAAAGTACTCTGAATTAAAGGGACATGAAACTCAACATTTTTCTTTCATGATTTAGATAGTACATACAATTTTAAACAGCTTTCCAGTTTACTTCTATTTTCAAATTTCCATCAGAATCTTGGTATCATTTGTTGAAGGAGCAGCAAATGCACTACTGGTTTGTAACTGAACACATTGGTGAGCCAATGACAATCAGTATATATATGCAGTCACCAATCACCAGCTAGAACCTAGGTTATTTGCTGTTCCTGAGCTTTCCTAAATAAACATTTCAGCAATGAATAACAAGAGAAGGAAGCAAATTATATAATAGAAGTCAATTGGAAAGTTGTTTAAACTTGTATGATCTGTCTAAATCATAAATGTCTAATTGTGACTTTACTGTCCCTTTAATAAAAATGTTTGCTTCAATGTTTAATATAAGTATTCAATTTTATTAATCTTTTTAGGCAATTAAGTTAACTAAACTTTAAATCTGGCTTTATAAATAATTCAGAAATATTATTATGATTATTATTTTAGTAGTATAACATTTGTTAAATGTGAAGATAACGTTAATCAAAACGTACATAAAAGATTTTCAATAAACTGGGCTCTTGTTCCCACGCCTTCTCAATCCATTGGTTCAGGGAGCACTTTACCTGGCCATTATCATCAACTAAATGGATTGTTCTTATGACCCTCTACTCTCAAATAGTAATCCTGGAAAATATCCAGCACACAAAGTCAATATAAGAAGTATTCTCTTTCACAATGGTAAAGAAACTACTTTTAAGAAAACTCAAGTGTTCTTTATATAGTTTTTTTTTAATACTAACACAGCCAATTGAAACAGGAACACTGAAGCTTTATGTATGTGCACGCAATAACTAGCAAACATAATTAAGGCACTTGCTTTATTTTAAAGAAAACCTTTTTTTGTAACTATTTTCAAAGTTTTATTAAAACAAGATACTATCGGCTAGATTACGAGTTTTTGTCAGTAAGGCTTGCGTTGCTAACAAGCCTTTTTTTCCCACCGCTCCCTTAAGACAATGCTGGTAATACAGGTTTTTTTAAACCTGGCGTTAGCCGCAAAAAGGTGAGCGTAGAGCAGAATTTAGCTCCACTTCTCATCTCAATACCAGCGTTGCTTAAGTCAGTGGTGAGCTGGCTAAAGGTACTCGTGCACGATTTCCCCATAGGAAACAATGGGGCTGAGCTGGCTGAAAAAAACCTAACACAAACAAAACAAAAAAGCAGCGTTCAGCTCCTAACGCAGCCCCATTGTTTCCTATGGGGAAATAAATTTTATGTCTACACCTAACACCCTAACATGAACCCCGAGTGTAAACACCCCTAATCTTACACTTATTAACCCCTAATCTGCTGCCCCCGCTATCGCTGACACCTACATTATATTATTAACCCCTAATCTGCCGCTCCGGACACCGCCGCCACTTACATTACACTTATTAACCCCTAATCTACTGCCCCCAACATCGCCGCCACCTACATTATAGTTATTAACCCCTAATCTGCCCACCCCCCAACGTCGCCGCAACTATATTAAATTTATTAACCCCTAAACCTAAGTCTAACCCTAAGTCTAACCCCCTAACTTAAATATAATTTAAATTAAATGAAATAAATATAACATAATTAAATAAATTAATCCTATTTAAAACTAAATACTTACATATAAAATAAACCCTAAAATAGCTACAATATAACTAATAGTTACATTGTAGCTAGCTTAGGATTTATATTTATTTTACAGGCAACTTTGTATTTATTTTAACTAGATACAATAGTTATTGAATAGTTATTAACTATTTAATAACTAAATAGCTAAAATAAGTACAAAATTACCTGTAAAATAAATCCTAACCTAAGTTACAATTAACCTAACACTACACTATCATTAAATAAATTACCTAAACTACCTTCAATTAATTACAATTAAATTAAATAAACTAAATTACGGAACCCCCCCCCCCCCACTAAATTACAGGGAAAAAAAATTACAAGATTTTTAAAATAATTACACCTAATCTAATCCCCCTAATAAAATAAAAAAGCCCCCCAAAATAATAAAATTCCCTACCCTATACTAAATTACAAATAGCCCTTAAAAGAGCCTTTTGCGGGGCATTGCTCCAAAGTAATCAGCTCCTTCACCTGTTAAAAAAAATACAATACCCCCCCAACATTAAAACCCACCACCCACACACCCAACCCTACTCTAAAACCCACCCAATCCCCCCTTAAAAAAACCTAACACTACCCCCCTGAAGATTTCCCTACCTTGAGCCGTCTTCACCCAGCCGGGCACAAGTGGACCTCCAGAGGGGCGTAAGTCTTCATCCGATCCGGGCAGAAGAGGTCCTCCAAGCGGCAGAAGTCTTCATCCGAGCAGCATCTTCTATCTTCATCCATCCGGAGTGGAGCGGGTCCATCTTCAATCAATGCAAGCTCAATCCTATTGGCTGATCCAATCAGCCAATAGGATTTTTCCTACCTTAATTCCGATTGACTGATAGAATCCTATCAGCCAATCGGAATTCAAGGGACGCCATCTTGGATGACGTCATTTAAAGGAACCTTCATTCAGTGTTAGGACGTCATTTGAAGAGGATGGCTCCGCGTCGGCTGGATTGAAGATTGTAAAGGTATTGTTTAAATGATCAAATTAAAGAAATATTTCCTTTTTTAAAATTTTACTTTTTGGACAAAATCATAACAAATGATGGTTCTTTTAATGACACAATTAATACATTTTAAAGAATGGTTGTCTACAGATATATCAAAATAAATGGTTTAACCTAGATAAGAAAGCAATAAATTTAAAATTAGAGCATACAAATATATATTTCTATAAAAAAAAAATCTGTATTATCTTAAAACAATTTTAAATTGTACTCAAAGTTACCCATCTGGCATTTCTTACTTTTTAAAACTTTCAGTACAGCGACAGCTGCTGAAATATATCATTGCAGGTCCAAGAAAAACTAGATCATACACTGAGGATCTTCAGTTGAGAGTTACAGGTCAATCGCATGTTGAAAAATAGACATTTTATGGGTACAACATATTTTCTCACTCAGACATAACCATTACTGTTTTATTTTTATTTCTGCCTCCTCTGACTTCTAAATCTTAAATTTACTAATGAGCATACAGACAAAACTAGAATGGTTATAAGTATTTCTGCTACACTGCAATACTTACTACTATTAATACTAATAATAATAATAATAATAATTATTATTATTATTATTATGTGACAAAATGTCCTCCAGTGACGAGTGTCCCAAACCATTATGATCTTCAAGTCACTTAGACAGGTACTCATTTTTGTAATTGAAGGGGGAGCTACACAATGAACTACTTCAAGTTTTATAAAATTACCACCTTCTTTTTTTACAATTTATTTCAATCAAGTGGATCAATTAAAAGCAGGATAACTGCATACTTTGTGCATGTACTTTATCACCCCTTTTATCTAGCCACCTAATATTTGTTCACTTATATTACTAATTCATATGATTATGAGTGATAATTTATAAAAAAAAAAATCCTAAAACATAGCAACACTTAATATAAACATGCTTACTTTTCTTATATGTTTACAGTAGCAATTATTATGTAAAAGTGACAGTTATGACTACATGAATATAAATAATACAATTAAGCAAAATAATGTGTTATTCTAAATTTGTAAACTCATATTTTTCTGGCATATGTAAAATTAGATTTTACCTGATATATTTAAAATAAGTTTCAGTTTCTTGTATGGTTACGAGCTTGCACAATAAATGCCACTGACATCAATGGAAGATATTTGCATCTCTATGGGTCATTTGTTACTTTCAAACATCTGGCAAGTCTTAATGATGTAAACCAACAGCTTTCAGCAGCTGTTCTGTAGCAAAAACTATGGGTGGTATTCAAGCTTTTGTAACAGTTATATTGAATCAAATGATATTTGATTTAATAAAAGAAAGCATGTTATTCAGGATGCAGTCAAAGATAATATTTGCATAAATCAAATGTCATAAAATCCAAATATAATAACATCAGCAAAAAAACAAAACAAAGTACCTGTATATCAAACAGATTAAAAACATAGTAATGCACATCATGTTTTGTTGCTGAGTTAAAGTATTTGAATTGATATTGCTTTTGCCATTTAATATCATTATAGTGCCATAAAGGTTAGAATTATATTGATTTTAAACAAACATTTTGGATATTTCTCCCTGTGTGTTATTTAAACAATCTATAAACTAGTGTGACTTATTGCACCCGTCTTCTGAACAGTGTTAGGTAGAGTCTAAGCAAATAATTTTTCACACTGATGAATAACTATTGTTTTTAACGTGCAAGCCTTATTTCATAATATTTAACCCTTTAAGGACACAGCTTTCAAATTGCTCAATTGTTTTATGACGGAAAAATTCCGTCATATGTCCTTAAGAGGTTAAAACTATACATATATTCCATTATTCTTCTTAAAATTCCAACATTCACTCGTCTTACTCTGCAGATATAGTCAATAGCTTAGATTCAATATAACCCTTTTGTGAAACCTATTGCAACATCACAACTCGGGAATTGTAAAATTGTCAGTTGTGAGCTACCCTACATTATAATTAGTGGATCACAGCTATCTCATAATTATTCATCTGTCTGTATTAAGCAGCAAATATCCTTGCAGGGCAGGCTCGCTCATATGAGCCTGATTTCTACAATGTAAGAAGCAACAGCCATCAGATCACTGTTTTTTACCCTCTCCCCCAGAGATAAAACACCCCAAACACATTCATTAACATCTCCTGCTTTCTGCAAAAGCATGTAGACGGGGTCCCAAGTTGAAAAACGTGTCTGTCTGCCATTTAGTACACGGGGTCGAATGAGCTCCATAGTGAAGGATACCAACATCAAAACAACTCCTTTAAAAGTTACAGAGCAAACAAATTAAAACTGGAAGAAGAAAAAAGTAAAGAAAAAAAAAAAAATCAAGTCAACCTTGCCAGCTTTGAAATAGCAAGACACTGCTGCAAGTCTACAGGGAGTGCAGAATTATTAGGCAAGTTGTATTTTTGAGGATTAATTTTATTATTGAACAACAACCATGTTCTCAATGAACCCAAAAAACTCATTAATATCAAAGCTGAATAGTTTTGGAAGTAGTTTTTAGTTTGTTTTTAGTTATAGCTATTTTAGGGGGATATCTGTGTGTGCAGGTGACTATTACTGTGCATAATTATTAGGCAACTTAACAAAAATCAAATATATACCCATTTCAATTATTTATTTTTACCAGTGAAACCAATATAACATCTCAACATTCACAAATATACATTTCTGACATTCAAAAACAAAACAAAAACAAATCAGTGACCAATATAGCCACCTTTCTTTGCAAGGACACTCAAAAGCCTGCCATCCATGGATTCTGTCAGTGTTTTTATCTGTTCACCATCAACATTGCGTGCAGCAGCAACCACAGCCTCCCAGACACTGTTCAGAGGTGTACTGTTTTCACTCGTAAATCTCACATTTGATGATGGACCACAGGTTCTCAATGGGGTTCAGATCAGGTGAACAAGGAGGCCATGTCATTAGATTTTCTTCTTGTATACCCTTTCTTGCCAGCCACGCTGTGGAGTACTTGGACGCGTGTGATGGAGCATTGTCCTGCATGAAAATCATGTTTTTCTTGAAGGATGCAGACTTCTTCCTGTACCACTGCTTGAAGAAGGTGTCTTCCAGAAACTGGCAGTAGGACTGGGAGTTGAGCTTGACTCCATCCTCAACCTGAAAAGGCCCCACAAGCTCATCTTTGATGATACCAGTCCAAACCAGTACTCCACCTCCACCTTGCTGGCATCTGAGTCGGACTGGAGCTCTCTGCCCTTTACCAATCCATCCACGGGCCCATCCATCTGGCGCATCAAGACTCACTCTCATTTCATCAGTCCATAAAACCTTAGAAAATCAGTCTTGAGATATTTCTTGGCCCAGTCTTGACGTTTCAGCTTGTGTGTCTTGTTCAGTGGTGGTCGTCTTTCAGCCTTTCTTACCTTGGCCATGTCTCTGAGTATTGCACACCTTGTGCTTTTGGGCACTCCAGTGATGTTGCAGCTCTGAAATATGGCCAAACTGGTGGCAAGTGGCATCTTGGCAGCTGCACGCTTGACTTTTCTCAGTTCATGGGCAGTTATTTTGCGCCTTGGTTTTTCCACACGCTTCTTGGGACCCTGTTGACTATTTTGAATGAAACGCTTGATTGTTCGATGATCACGCTTCAGAAGCTTTGCAATTTTAAGAGTGCTGCATCCTTCTGCAAGATATCTCACTATTTTTGACTTTTCTGAGCCAGTCAAGTCCTTCTTTTGACCCATTTTGCCAAAGGAAAGGAAGTTGCCTAATAATTATGCACACCTGATATAGGGTGTTGATGTCATTAGACCACACCCCTTCTTATTACAGAGATGCACATCACCTAATATGCTTAATTGGTAGTAGGCTTTCGAGCCTATACAGCTTGGAGTAAGACAACATGCATAAAGAGGATG
Organism: Bombina bombina; assembly: GCF_027579735.1. Taxonomy (NCBI): domain Eukaryota; kingdom Metazoa; phylum Chordata; class Amphibia; order Anura; family Bombinatoridae; genus Bombina; species Bombina bombina. Next base: position 1,263,188,855 of record NC_069500.1, on the reverse strand, counting down.
ATGTGGTCAAAATACTCATTTGCCTAATAGTTCTGCACTCCCTGTAGTAACTTCATAGGAATTATAGAGTCATTATGAATTCCACATGATTGGTGCTAGTGGAGGTGGAAAATCCTAGCCACACCCCCAGAACATCCTATTTCACCCATTAACATCCCTTTTTCGTGTGCATAATAAAACAGACATGAAAATATTTTACAATTAAAAACATTTATATTTACCCTGTTTTTCTGAAGTTATTGTGACTGTAGTTTATTTAATCACTTAGCAGTAGTCTTTAGTTTCACGCACTAAATAAAACTATAAAAGTTATTGATAGGAACACCCACTAATGAAGCTGTAGAACATGTAGGTGAAGTGATGATCAATTAATTGTGAAAATAAATTTGCATTTACAATGAAGCCCCTCAGAAAGCTTTTAAGAATCTAAAAATGTAGCTCTTTAATTTAGACCAGTATCTTCACACAGTCACTAAGTAGTATGCTGACTACACTACATGCTACAGTGTGATTGCTTAGATCAATGCTTGAGCTTGTTTATATCTAGCCTTAATTAATTAAAGCAAAACATTATCATTTCCAGTTTGTAACATTATCATTCAAGAAGCTGTTCAACTGGTGTATGTATCCCTGCACAGCTCTGATTATAGTAGATTTATAAAGATTTTGTTAGCAAAATATACATTTTAAATTATTCCATAACAGTTATGTTTTATGGAGATTGCTAATACAGGTATGTATACTATTCACATTTAAAATATGACTTTGATGAACCTTTAAGAATAAACCTAAAATGGTAAGATGGTATTTCAACTGAACATATTGGGCTAGATTCATAGACGCCCTTGAGTAATTAACTGAGCCTCACTTTACCTATCTTTCTGAAAGTATTTTTCATGGGCATTCCAGCAATTAACATATATTTGTCCAATATATTACATGTTGGACTTTAAATTAGAACCTACAGATTACGAGTAGCGCACTTACTTGTATGCACACGCTAAATTGGGTTTATCTTGGGTGTCTGAAGTAGCTTATTATTATTATTATTGGTTATTTGAACAGCGCCAACATATTCTGCAGCGCTATAAACAAAGGCAGAGTACAACAAAACAATTATAGGGATCAAATGGGTAGAGGGCCCTGCCAAGAGTTGCACTGTTGTAGTCAGCTCTTAAGAAGGTGATCTACAAACAGCTGGACTCTTAGGCTTACATGCTTAGGGGGTTCAGGGGTTAGCAATGGAGGAGAGAAACTGGTATAAAGAAAGGTTAGAATAGGTTGTATGCATCCCTGAACAGTAGAGTCTTTAGGGAGCACTTGAAGCTTTTAAGACTAGAAGAGAGTCTTGTGGAGTGAGGCAGAGAGTTCCACAAGATGGGAGCCAGTCTGGAGAAGTCCTGTAAACAGGAGTGTGATGAGGTGACAAGAGAGGAGGAGAGTAGGAGGTCGCGAGCAGAGCGAAGGGGACGGGAGGGAGAGTTTCTGGAGACAAGGTCTGAGATATAGGGGGAGCAGTGCATTTGAGGGCTTTGTATGTCAGAATGAGAATTCTATGTTTGATCCTAGAGGCAAGAGGAAACCAGTGAAGGAATTGGCAGAGAGGTGCAGCAGATGAAGAGCAACATGTAAGGAAGTTGAGTCTGGCAGAGGCATTCATTATGGATTGTAAAGGAGCTAGGCAGGAGGTGGGGAGACCAGAGAGGACAGAGTTTCAGTAATCGAGGCGGGAAAACATGAGAGAGTGGAATAAAATCTTAGTTGTGTCTTGTGTAAGGAAGTGTCTAATTTTAGAGATGTTTTTAAGGTGGAAGAGACAGGCTTTAGCCAATGACTGAATGTGAGGAGTGAAAGAAAGATCTGAGTCAAATGTGACCCTGAGACATCGGGTATGCGGGGTAGGGGTAATGATGGAGTTGTCGACAGTTATAGAGAGATTTGGGGTGGAGAGTTTTGAAGAAGGGGGAAAAATAAGGAGCTCAGTTTTGGAGAGATTTAGCATGAGGTAGTGAGAGGACATCCAGTTAGAGATGTGAGAAAGACAGTTAGTGACATGGGTTAGCAAGGAAGGAGATAGGTCTGGTGCAGAGAAGTAGATTTGGGTGTCGTCGGCATACAAATGATATTGTAAACTGTGGGACTTTATTAGGGAACCTAGTGATTATGTGTAGATTGAGAAGAGAAGGGGACCGAGGACAGAGCCTTGCGGTACTCCGACAGAAAGTGGTGACGGGGCAGAGGAGGCCCCAGAGAAGGCTACACTAAAGGTACGGTTTGACAGGTAGGAAGAGAGCCACAAGCTGTGTCACAGATGCCGAAGGATTGGAGAGTTTGGAGCAAAAGAGGGTGGTCAACAGTGTCAAAGGCTGCGGACAGATCAAGGAGGATAAGCAGAGAGAAGTGGCCTTTTGATTTTGCTGTTAGTAGGTCATTGGTAACCTTAACAATTGCTGTCTCTGTGGTGTGATGGGGACGAAATCCAGATTGCAATGGGTCAAGGGGGGAGTTTATTGTAAGGAAATGGGATAGGCGTGCATAGACTAGTTTTTTGAGAAGGTTTGATGCAAGAGGGAGGAGGGAAATAGGGCGGTAGTTGGATGGGGAGGTAGGATCAAGGGAAGTTTTTTTGAGGATAGGTGTGACCAGTGCATGTTTCAGCGATGAGGGAAATATACCAATGCTGAGGGAGAGGTTGAAAGTGTGTGTGAGTATAGGGGTAAGGGTAGCAGAGAGGGAGGGGAGTAGCTGTGAGGGGATAGGATCAAGGGGACAGGTAGTGAGGTGAGATCGCAGTATAAGTGCCGAAACGTCTTCCTCAGTAACAGGGGAGAATGAGCTAAGTTTAAGGTTATGTGGGTTGTGGTTGATAGAGAGCATTTGAGGGGGTGAGATAATGGAATTATGTTGAGAGCTGGTTTCATTTCTGATGGAGTCGATTTTGTTATTGAAGTGGTTGGCAAAGTCTTGAGCTGACAGAGAAGTTGTATTAGGAGATGGGGAGGGCGGAGAAGAGTATTGAAAGTGGAGAACAAATGTTTTGGGTTTGAAGAAAGATTAGAGATAAGAGTATAGAAGTAATGTTGCTTATGGAAATTAAGGGCAGAATAGTAGGAGTTCAAGATAAATTTGTAATGTTGAAAATCAGTTGAACTCCTAGATTTTCTCCAGTGCTTCTCAGAAGTATGGGGACATCTCCGTAGGTATCGTGTCAGAGGAGTATGCCAGGGCTGAGGATGAGTGTTTGATTTCCGAGCTATGGTAAGAGGGGCGAGATTGTCAAGGACAGATGTAATTATAGTGGCAGATAGATTGGTCAGGGCAGGAAAAGGATGAGAAGGAGGAGAGGTTTGAGGGAATTAGAAAGCTGTTGTTGATCTAATGACATAATGCTTCTGTGAAGTTTGGTGTGAGGAGCAGAAGGAGGGAGAGTTGTAGGGAGGGATGCTATGTTGCAAGTAAGGAGATGGTGGTCAGAAAGAGGAAAGGGGGAGTTTGTGAAGTTTGAGAGAGTACATCGATAGCTAAAGATCAGGTCAAGGGAGTGACCATCTTTGTGAGTGGGAGAATCAGTCCATTGTGACAAAACGAAAGAGAAAGTGAGTTGTAGAAGTTGTTTTGCAGAGGAGGCAGAAGGATTGTCAAGAGGGATGTTGAAGTCACCAAGAATGAGGGAAGGGGTGTCTGAGGAAAGGAAATAAGGTAGCCAGGCAGTCAAGTGATCTAGAAATTGAGTTGAGGAGCCAGGAGGACGGTATATGACTGCAACACGTATAGAAAGAGAGAATAAGCAAATCATGTGGGTTTCGAATGAGGAAAATGTGAGGGAAGAGATGGGATGTATTTGTTGAAAGGTGCAACGAGAGAAAAGTAAAATACCTACACCACCTCCTTGTCTATTACCAGACCTAGGAGTGTGGCTGAAGTGGTGACCCCCATGTGACAGAACAGCAGTGGATGCTGTGTCTAGGGGAGAGAGCCAGGTTTCTGTTAGGGCCGAAGGTTGAGGGAGTGGGAAATAAAGAGGTCATGTATAGAAGTGAGTTTGTTGCAAACAGAGCGAGAGTTCCAGAGTGCACAAGTGAAAGGGGTAGTTGCTTTTGATGCAAGAGGAATGTGAGTAAGGTTGTCAGAGTTTTGTTTTTTGAGTCTATGGGATGGTACACATGGATGTGCACGGCTAGGCAGTTGTTGGGGACCAGGTTTAGGGGAGATGTCACCAGCAGTTAGTAAAAGCAAGAGGGAGAGTGACATGAGATGAGATACAGATTTGCAGTAATGAGACTGCTTTTGAGACAAGGTGCAGGGGGGAGAGTGTTTAGGAATAGGTATAAAGTTTGTGAGTACAAAAGTAAGGTGAGTTTAAGAGAGATGGGCTAATGAACAGGGCAGGTGGAGAGGGAGAAGGAGTAATTGAATAATGTAGTTTGTTATAGAGACAACATGCAGCAAAAAGGAATATGAAGATATTAGGCATTTTTACAAAAGAAGGAACGAGTTAAACACATAATTCACAGTATTACAGTAGCAATTGCATAAGAAAACAGTAAGGTATATCAAACATAATATTACAAAAGTACCTGCCTTTTTCTTGCCCCTTGCCCAATCCTTGTCCAATTCTTGTATAATTCTATTGCTAATGCCTCACTTATAAAATGTTCACTTGTGTATTGCAAGTCGAAAATAAATTTGTTGGCTCGAGAGCAATTGAATTTAAAGTGCGTCAAGTTATCGCAACCTCAGAGCACTGGTTAACTGTTACGCTCGATAAAAAGTGTCACAAAAAACATTCAAACAGTCACACTCATAATAACATTGTCTGCTAAAAATTATTAAAAAAAATTGCAATCAAAAGTTATAAGGGCTTAAAAATATGAGGTCTTATGTGTTAGAAAAAAAGGCTGCAGAGGGTTTTAACATTCATGCATATACATATCTAAAGATTTATATGTACTGTATGTATGCATTTATATATATATATATATATATATATATATATTTATAAAACACAGAAGGCCCATAGAAAAATTTACAAAACAAATTAATACAGCACACAGAGGAAGTCCAGCACTCACGTAAAAGCACTCAGCTAAGATTAAAAGCAAAAATAGAAGAGTTAGGTTTTGGGAGAAACCATGGTACCTGCGCTTTTCCCATTTGGCCAGTTGCAGTAACTAACTCTTCCATTTTTGTTTTTAATCTTAGCTGAGTGCTTGTAAGTGAGTGCTGGACTTCCTCTGTTTGATATATATATATATATATATATATATATATATATATATAAATATAAAAATATATATTTAATGATAAAAAGTAAATTATTTTCTATGCGATGGACATAGGAATGTAAAATATGTGTTTTGTGCATCGCGTTTCTTAACAGGGTCAAGTTAGCGCACAGGAGAACACTTAGGACTCTTAGGGCATGTGATTGAAATATTAAACTATTAATACAAATTAATGTAAATTACTAAAAATTAATAAACATACTGTAAAATATATAGATATATTCTATGGATTATTTAGAATATTTCACAGTATTTTTATTGATTTTTAATAATTTATATACATTTTAAAAAATATTTTATATGTAATAGTTAAAAAATATATATATACTGTATATATACAGTGACACCAAAAATGTTAATACAATAATAGAAGCTTGATTTGATAAATCCGGTGGAGTGCTTTCCGTTTTGGGACTGTGTATGATATATTTGAAATGCACCTCGGTTGTTGTATATGTTGAGGAGGGCTGGGCTCACTTGAGACATGTGTGTATATATATATATATATATATATATATATATATATATATATAAAACAGTCCCAGAGCTCCGCACTCACTGTAACAAATAGAAAGCAGGTGCCCGGGTTGCATCTAAAACGAACATATAAACAAAAGAAGAGAGACGCACTCGCCGGGTCTTAGCAAATTAGTGTGTTTAATACACCATAACAAGTAGTGACGTTTTGGGGTAGTTAGCCCCGTCCTCAGACCATAGCAAATATACAATAATAACAAGCATATATAGCCTTACCCTCCACCAAGATTCCATACCGGAAATGTCCATAGCGTTCCCCCTGCGCCACTGCGCAGGACCGGGGGTAGTCATGGCAACCGGTAAACACTATACTCACGAAATGACGTAGTGGACACCGGATCATACGGACACGCCCATCTGTACTGTCAGTGCCAAAGGTAGCCATAAGAACCGGATAGCATTTACTATGCTAACTACAAGTCTGCAAAAGAAGAAATAATATAATAATACATGATTGTACAATCTATATCAAACAATTCAGTGGACAAGATAAACTGTAGTACTATATGAGGCATACAAATCAATATACAATATATAAAACAGATACTATATACAAAGCACAAGCAATTGGAGAGTAAAGATAACAGCCTATATACCATTGATACAATAATTGAGAGTTAACTATAAATAAATTATAGACTGACAATTGACTATGAATACATTATAGACTGTTATCATAGGAAGCAGTGCCAATCCAAATTTACATTTAACCCATTCAGAGTTAAAGTACTGAGTATATAAATCCATCTGGATTCTTTTTGTAGAAGTAGTTTGGCCCTGTCTCCCCCTCTGCTAGGTCTAGGAACATGATCAATGATGACATATCGTAGGTTTGACACCGCATGGCCAGCCAACGCAAAATGTCTGGCAACTGGTTGGTCAGATTGTTTTTTATCAATTGCTGATCTAATTGCAGTGCGATGGTTGGCCATGCGGGTCCGCAGATCATCAATGGTTTTACCCACGTAATATAACCCACAGGGGCAATGAATCAGATAGACAATGTATTCAGTAGTACAGGTTACCCGATGTCTAATGAAATTTTTTGTATGAGGGTGTACAAAGAACTTAGTGGCACTGAGGCCATTACACGTTGTACATCCTAGACATCTAAAGCAGCCTGGTTTTGGTGGATTCAACCATGTCTGTTTTTTATAGCAGTCAATAGGGTCCACCTTAACTAGAGTGTCCCGAATGGATCTAGATCTTCTAAAACTGACTCTAGGTGGTCCCATGTTGGTAAAGGGTAAAGTCTGATCAGACTGCACAATGTCCCAGTCCTTCCTTAATACTGCTGGGAGACCCTGTTTGTCTACTGTATATGTGGTCACATATGTCATCCTGTCAGTACTAGATTTCCTAGTGGTCGCCCGCAGAGCTTCCTCCTGTGACAGGTCCTAAAATTCTTCCAGGTATCTATTTAGATGCTGTTCAGTGTATCCCCGTTGCAGAAATCTTGTCTTCATTTCTAACAATTGTTTTTTTGTTTGCACCGAGTCGCTGTTATTTCTCACCACTCTTTTGAATTGTGAGATTGGCAAGGCCTTCTTTAGAGCCGGAGGATGGCAGCTGGTAGCCTGGAGCAGGAAATTTCTGTCGGTGGCTTTGCGGAATAGCGTAGTTGAGAGTTGGTTCTGATTCTTATGTATACGCAAATCCAAAAAATCTACAGATGTTTCACTGTATTCCATCTTGAATTGGAGATTGGGTCGTAACTCATTCAGCTTTTTGAACCATTGTTGAAGATCATATACTGAGCCGTCCCAAATTAAAAACAGGTCGTCTATGTATCGACGAAACACCTTAATATTGGGATGGATAGATAGGTCAGTCTGGTACTGTTAGAACTCTGCCATATATAAATTGGCAAACGATGTGGCCACACTTGACCCCATCGCCGTACCTAAAAGCTGTAGATAAAACAGGTTCTCGAAGCGGAAATAATTCATTGTGAGGCAATAGTTTAACATTTCCATAATCCACTCCGTATTTGGTCCTACAAAAGGATATCTTCTCAGGTGGTTACGGACAGCCTCCATCCCCTGGCTGTGTGGTATAATAGTATAAAGACTAACCACGTCCAGGGTAACAAGAAGTTCAGTCCCCTTCAGATTGTTATGTTGTTTGAGTTCTTGGATAAGGGCCATGGAGTCCAACAAAAAAGATGGCATGTTGCAGACCATCGGTTGGAAAAGAGAATCCAAATATGTAGCAATGGGCTGAAGCAGAGACCCAATAGCCGAGACTATTGGTCTACCAGGTGGTTGAGTAAGATGCTTATGCACTTTGGGTAGCGTATAAAATATAGGTACCCACAGGAATTGTACTGTTAGATATCCCCAGAGCTGTTCATCAATTAAGTTATCCATCAGTGCACTTTGTAAGGAAGTATCAATTTGTTTCTTAAAAGACCACACTGGATCTCCTGGTAGTTGTCTGTAGGTGTTACAATCATTTAGCTGTGCGATTGCTTCATTGCGGTAGTATGAGTAATCCAAGACTACCACAGCACCGCCTTTGTCAGCTTCGCGGAATACCAATTCGGTATTATCCTTTAACTTTTTCAAAGCTTGCCTCTCTTCCCATGAGAGATTGTTGCGGTGTTTACCAAAGTTTCCATGGAGATCTTTCACTGCTTCTTCAGCCATCAATCTGCTGTAGGTTTTGATACTCGCATTTGTGCTGCTGGGATCATATTTCCCTTTTGGTCGAAATCTTGGTATCTCAGTTTGATTACTCCCAAAATGTTCCGTAGTCGCAACATTCTTTAAAATTTTTGATTATCTAGAAAGGATGTGAAGGGGTCATCATATTCAGTAGGTATAAAGGATAGACCTTTGTTTAGTACCCCTAATTTGATGGGAGTCAGGCAATATGAACTAAGATTGATCACAATGTCTTCTGTCAGAATCTCTGAGGTCTGGGGGGTCTTCCTCTTGTGCCCCCCCCCCTCCGGCTATGTGGCCTGTGCCCCTGAAGTTTTTTGACCGGGTAACTACACCCTGGGAGCTTGTTCCAGGTTCCACATATGTAGTAGGAGCCCCGTCTGATTCGGAGTTATTCCCAGAGGAATCTACTGTAGTGAGGTTTCTAGGTTTGCGATATCGTGGCTTGCGTGGATTGGAGATAGTTAAAATTCTCCTCTCTTCCGGGCTCAATAACCATCGGTAGACACGCTTCTCCTTATAATCCGCCATCACTCCATTCCATTTCCTATTTTTAAATGTTGTCAATTCTAATTGATACTGAGCAACTTGTTGTTCAAGTTTGGTAAGCCAATTATGATCGCTATCTGCTTCCAAAGTTGGCTTATGTAGCTCCTCAAATGTATCAATCTCTAGTTCTGCTGCCTGCATATGTCCTTACTTCTTCAATTACCAGGAGCATGAGATCTAGGGAACACTTGTTTAAAATACTGCACCATTTGACACAAAAGGCAGCGTTATTCCGGCAAGCGCGTCTCTCTTCTTTTGTTTATATATATATATATATATATATATATATATACCAAATGTTTACTAGAAGTCCAGATATGCAGGGGCGCCAAAATGTACAGCCCAATAGTGAGATAATGCAGGTCAATTTAAGGGAGGTAAATCCCGGAAGGGTTCTTAAGGAAGTAGGGACACTGGTGCACAGATAAGCTGATCTCTCCAATCACACAAGCTTGTGAGGGTATCAAACATGCATCAGAAAACAGAAAAGAAAAGGTGCTTCCTTGTGCTTATTGGCTATGTATAAACAGGCATATGACAGCAGGTAACGCTTGATCTCAATTTACTCACAAATGAGGCAGCACCCAGTTGTGCTATTAGAGGCAGACTGGGGTATCACAGCGCCCCAGCTCTCTGACACCATGGTTCTCAGAATCAGGATACAAAGTGCTCCAAACTCTGGCAGGCTGCAGTCCGACTCAACTTCAGAAATGCTGCAGGTAACCAAGCCCAGCTGGTCAGCAAAGGGAGGTGATCGTAAAGATCAATTGATACAAAGTGATATGTATAAAAACACACTTTAACATAGATAAAACAATTTTTAAAACTCATAAGTGCATCAGTGTGGTACACTATGCATTTCTCGGTCCACTGACTGTTTCATCAGGCATACAAATATACCACTTTTTTAGCTATTTGAATCTACCTTGACCAATCAGTTAGCAGAGGCTCCCTACATCACGATTAACAACAGTGTTGCCAATTTATAATTATACCAACTAAATTCCTATTCATAAATAGAGATACAATGTATCAACATCACTCAAAATACTTAACTGAGAGTTATAATAACTTCCAAAACATAAGTGGCAATAGTTCTCAGCTTATTACTAAACAAAATCGATCTGAAGCATATCATATCAAAATGGAATAATTGACCAAGTGCTGAAAAGATTGCACAGAAAATTTCCTACCTCTAGGTGTCAAAGAATAAGCAGAACATAATATAAATATTTATTTATAAAATATTTTACCAGGAAGGATACATTGAGATTTCTTTCGTTTTCAAGTATGTCCTGGATCCACAAAACATTGCATTGATACAATAGGGTACAATAATATAAAAACAATATTAATACATAACATATGCAGGATTTAACATAGAACAGGTAGGAAATATAGAATCAACCATGACAGGTGCATTCTGTTTTGAGATATGCAGAGAGGGATCTCTTAAAGGATTCTAGGCTTGGGGAAAGTTTTAAAGTGTGCGGGAGGTCATTCCATAATTGTGGTGCTCTGTAGGAAAAGGAGTATCGAGCTGCTTTCTTTTTGTATGGAGGCAGACTAAATAATGTACTGCTACTGGATCGGAGGTTATGGGAGGTGGGAACAGCCAGGGAGAGCATTCTGCTCAGGTAGGGTAGGAGCTTTCCAGAAAGTTTCTTAAACACAAGGCAGGAAAGATGGAGGGTGCGTCTGGATTCCAGCGACAGCCAGTTTAGTTCTTTTAGCATGTCACAATGGTGGGTCCTGTAGTTACATTGTAACACAAAGCGGCAGAACGAGTTATACAGTGTATTAAGTTTATTAAGGTGAGTTTGCGGTGCAGGTGCATATACTATATCTCCATAATCCATGATTGGCATCAGCTATTTGCTGTACAATCTTTTCCTTTACTGTAGGGCTGAGGCAGGATTTGTTTCTGTACAGGGCACCTAGTTTTGGATAGAGTTTAGATGCAAGTTTTTCTATGTGGAGGACAAAAGATAGATTGGGGTCTAACAACATACCCAAGTATTTGAAAGAGTGGACTGCGGTCAGTGTGCCATTTGATTTTGTTTTAATGCGTAGATGAGACTTTTGTAGTTTGCATAATTTATGTACCATTCCAAAGATCATTGTGACAGTTTTGTCACTCTAAATGTGTGTATGTACATGTAACTTATATAGAATTAGTGTGGATGTGTATGAATTAGATCAAATATATCTAGATTACCGCTATGATAAAAAGCAGTGGGGGATATTTTAGTTCTATGGGTTAATAAACTGAAACTAATATAAATGACGATGTATGTGAAATATTTGTGAATGTGAATACATCTTTAAAAAGATCTTTTAAAGATGTCATGGTGATAATTATCAACAATCAACATCATTTTGAACAAGTTGTCAAATAATTGAATACATACATAAATCCATACATGAAATAAAATTATTTAATTCAGCTCCCTAATAAAATAATTGTTAGAAAAATTAAGTGCATACATACAGTAAATCTGTGAGTGTGGCGCTAAATCATTTGAACAAGTTGTCAAATAATTAAATCCATACATGAGATAATAAAATTATTTGATTCAGCCCCCTAATAAATTCATTGTTAGACAAGTTAAGTGAATACATACATCTGAGAGTGTGGAGCTAAATCAGTTTGTACTCCTATGTGTAGGTGTAATGTATACCCGATGTGTGTAAAACCTACGTGTAAATAACTTGACTTTGTATTATTAACCATGGGATTTCAGTCACCTATTATGTATCCGCTAGAGTTGTAGCACACAAAACCTCATGCTTATTTGTTTGTGTGAATAAACCAGAGGTAGAGTTGGATATACTGTGGCGGTTACTATGCGATTAGCTTAGCCATGATGTGCATATGGGGTTGAAGTTAGTGTGATTCCAATGTCAAATTCAGTAAGCAAAGTGGTGATAATGTTCAGAGAGGATAACCAGTGTCTTTATGCACTAAGTCTCAGTGTACACATCTCTGTCCCTATTGTTAAGTAAGCATAGTACATTATTAACCTTGTGCCTGGTACTCTTAAGTACCCAGTTTGTGACCTCTACAGTAGCTCATTGTTCATACACCTATAAGTGACAATCAAGGTGTCCCTCCCATTCGTCATCTCTGATGTGGCATAGATCCTTATTATAGACATTCCAGCTTAATAGTCATGATTTCATAGAGCCTGTGCCAGGTATTTAAGAGTTACCTATGTCCTTGACCTTACTTTAACGTTCATTGGTCCTGAGCTCACAATAGGCAATCAAGGTATTTTGCAGTGTGGTAAGACAATAACATGGAAATTGGTACATATAATACACAGAATACAGGCAAAACCCTCCATTCCCTTATGTTCATGTTTTGTACATCCCTTATCTTGTTATGATCTCACTGTCAATTGGCCCAGGATGCTGTCCAATCCATCTCAGGTCATCCAAACCATTCCTCTTTCCCAATATCGCTTGACAACATTGGAGTGGTCACCGGTGGAAATGGTGGTGCATCACTGACACCTCAGTGTTGCTAGACCTTCCTGGGGTGATGCCATATGATTTAGAGATAGCAGAACCAGTCTATTGACATAGTTAGACCATTAGGGTGTAATGTGCCTAGCCTGTGTGACCATCTGGCTTCCAGTTTCAGAAGTGCATTGTCTCTGTCACCCGCTCTCTTGAGTTTTGGGATATGATCTATAAGGATGAACCTCATGTCCGAGACCGTATGTCCTGCTGTGAGGAAGTGTCTTGCTACTGGCTGTTCTGATTCCCCATTCTTCAATGCCATCCTTATAGCTGATCGGTCATTAGCCATTCGTTTTCTAGCATCATCCGTGGTTTTACCCACATAAAACAAACCCCAGCAGCAGCTCAGTAGGTATACCACATAGGTTGTTGTGCATGTAAGGAAATGCCTGATTTCAAACCTCAGGTTTGTATGTGGGTGTCTGAAGTTTTTGCATGCCATCATGCCAATGCAGGTGGTACAACCACTGCAGCTAATACATCCAATCCAGGTTGTTTTTACCTATTTATCCTTATTGTAGCAGTGGCTGGGGTTGGTGAGCATCACCAGGTCCAGAATGTTTCTCCCCCTTCGCTAGCCCATAATGGGGGGTCCATTTTCTTCAATGGCAGGGCTGAATCTATTTGGAGGATTTCCCATCTATCACTCATGGTCCTTGTCAGATCATGTTTTTCATTGCTGTACATTGTTGTGAATACCAGTCTGCAGTTAGTGATGGCTTTTTCAATCTGGGTCTGTTGTTTGTTACCTTGCTTATGACCTTGTTGATCATCTGTTGTTTGTATCCCCGCTGCTGAAATTTCTCGGACATCATTTTTAGCTGTAGTACTTTATTTTCTTCCTCTGAGTTATTCCTGTTGACTCTGGTCATCTGGGGCTTAATGATAGCCCTTCGTGTGTGAGGGGGGTGGTCACTGGTTGCATAGAGTAGTGAATTTCTGTCTGTTGGTTTGGTGAACGGGGTTGTTGCCAGTTTATTACCCTTCTTGTAGCTACTTAGATCCAAGAAATCAATTTCATTCACATCCTTCTATGCCTTGAATCTAATGGGAGACTCCAACCATTAAGGTATTAAATCCATTCATCAAGCGCATGGGAACCCCCTTTCCACAGAAAAAAAACAGATTGTCTATATATCTGTTATAGTATTTCACATTCACATTATCGAAGATCAACATGATTGTCTCCTCATATTTCTCCATATAAAGATTGGCGTATGCCGGAGCTACATTTGAGACCATAGCGGTTCCCATTAATTACTGGTAAAATGTATTCTCAAACCTAAAATAATTTAGCGTGAGACAAAGTTGTAGAAGTTAAAGCAAGAAAGTTTTTGGTGGGCCAATGTATGGCTATTGATGCAGGGCAGTCTGTATAGTATGTAATCCATCCTCATGCGGTATTACAGTGCATAAGCTATTAATGTCCATTGTGACTAGCAAGTCAGATTCTTTAATGTCCTCAATGGTTTTAAGTTATTTAATGAGCTCACCTTAGTCCTTCAAGTATGATTTCTTTCCTATCACCAGTGGTTGTAATTGTGCATCCATGTATTGTCCCAAAGGCTGTAAGAGTGAGCCCCGAGCTGATACAATGGGTCTCCCAGGGGGACATTTTAGATCTTTATGTATTTTGGGGAGCGTATATATATTGGGGGAATGGGGTTTTTAACCTGTAGAAATAGTAGTTCATCCTTCGTGATCCAGGGTTTTGGGGCAGTTGTCGGTATACCTTCTGGTCACCAAGTTATGTATAGATCTCGTTACTGTAGTGCTTGTAGTTCATAACCACGATTGCTCCACCCATATCCGCTGCTCTGATAACAATGTTAGGGTCTGTGGCAAGAACTTTCAGAGCTTGTCTCTCAGTGGGGGTAAGATTCGACCTTCGAGAGTCCTATATGTATATGTATTTATGAATAAATAGAACATATTCTATGTGAAGAAGATTGGAATGGGAAATATTAATATTTTAATTTAGGATAGAGCACTTAGTTAAATTCTTTCAGGTTTATGCGCAAGTAGTTACTTTTTCAACATTTTCTTTTGTGTTAGAGTGGACTGTTTTATAGAAGCTGTATTTTTTATTATTATTTATTTTGTGTGTTTTATGAGGATTTCAAGGTGTTTTTGTGATGCCTGCATCTTTAGCAGTGGAACTTCTATGTAACTAGAAGTGTATGCTTGCAAGATAGATGTGACTATTGATTATAATAGAGCTGAACTTGTAATTTGTGGCTGTGATAAGGGGGAAGGTACAAATTGTTTTGAATTCCACACTTTTTAAGTTGGGCAAATTCTCTTTCTGCAAGTAAAAATGTTTCACAAATAGGTTTTATTAAATCTAGGCCATTGACTGGATAATACATTTCTACCAATTATTTTATTTGAAAGGATCTCCAATACCAGCACCATTCTACTTAGCTTACTAGGTTTTAATACATATGTTTTCTTGAAAGACCATAAATATCGTAAAATGAATATGACAACTCTGCTCTGCTACTCTGCATGTCAGTATAATATAATATTACTAGTATTTTTAACTTTTATTTTAATGCAATATGTTCTCTTAAAAGGAAACACCTTGTAATTAAATATCTGTTGGGTTCTAACAAAATAATATATCAGCTGTGTCTAAACATTTTTTTAAAGCAAAGTAACATCCTTTTTCCCGCAATTGTTTTAAACAGTCAGGGACCAATTTAATAAAGCCTGGGAAGACAGGGTTCACTTCCGCGAACTTGTCCGCCCGGGATTGAAGAAAATGGACAGCAATACATTGCCCGCATTTAACATTGCACAAGCGTCTGCTTGTTCAATTCTGACCCTGCTCATACTAACCCAATGGCAGGCAAGTAGGTGCTGTCAATAACCTCGGGCGAACATATCCAGGATAATTTTAATATGCAAGCTAATTGCTGGGGTAAAGGTTCAGAAGCATCGGTCTAATGACTGGTGCTTTGTGACTATCAGCTGCAGTCTCGCTTATGTGAGTCTGCCGCAAAAGTATTCTAAAGCTGCATTCGCAGCTTGATAAATAGAGCCCTCAAACTCCACCCACCATTTTTCTTATTTGGAGGAGCCAATCTGGGCTTTATTATGTAGACAACAAGACTAGCCTTTGTCATAATGTTAGTATATGCTGTTGTTATCAGTTAAACAAATCATAGAACTATATGTATCAGAGTTAGCCTTTATACATTTCAAATTCTTAGAAAATACTCAATTTTTAGAGCTAAATTAGATGAAAATAATGGCTAAATAAATAATGAAAGTTATTTCTTTAAGCATAGCTAAACATTTGTTATAAAAATCTCAAGGTGTTTACTGTCCCTGTAAGTAATTCTATTGTATATTGTTTCTCCCAACTGAAACAGATTCTACTGTTAAAAGATAGCATAATATTATTATTATTATTATTATTATTATTATTATAGTATAGTTTAAAATTAAAATTAGTGAAAGCGGCTTGATATAAGACTAATTTCTAAGATATATGGTCACATGAGAAAACAGACCAGGTTCAATGCCCCCTGAAGCAGTTCCAGTAATGATTACAGCCATTAACAAACCAAACCATTGTTTCTGCGGCCACTTTATTTCCATATTTAAATGCATACACATTTCCCAGGCCAAACAATGCCCCTTAGTAATTTTATGCACCTAAATGGACTACAAAACCATTTCTTAATTACATTAAAGGGAAAGTCTACACCTTAGTCATCTTAAATCTTACCTTAGATTAAGCTGCAAATAGACTCCTGCACCCTTTCTATATCATGCAGCAGTAAAAGTGAAAAAGTTATTTTAAAATGAATAGTGTTTCTGGCCAGTTTGAAATGGCTGCCAAGCTCAGCCCACTGATGACATCACTATCTGGGCTGCATCTAGGCACTCTGCTGAATAGCATTGACAGTCTGTTGAATACGACTAGTGAGCCTTTTGTGATTGAATGCCATAAGCAACTCAGATCATGATGTCATCAGTGGGCTGAGCTTTGCAGT
This sequence comes from Bombina bombina, assembly GCF_027579735.1. NCBI lineage: Eukaryota > Metazoa > Chordata > Amphibia > Anura > Bombinatoridae > Bombina > Bombina bombina. The sequence goes on along the minus strand of NC_069500.1, from coordinate 1,263,172,289 downwards.
CATTTCAAAGTGGCCATAAAAAATATTAATTTTAAAATAACTTTTTTACCATTCCTGCTACATGATATAGAAAAGGTGCAGGAAGTTATTCGCAGCTTAATCTAAGCTAAGACTTTAATATGACCAAGGTGTAGACTGTCCCTTTAACACAGACAAGCTTCAATTCAAAAATACAAAAAATATTAAATAATTTTTGCCAAACCATTTTAGTTAATGTGGGGGTTGGAGAGGTAAGTAAACAACATTCTACTACGTTCTTTTTGGTGGCACTGACTTTTTGAAATTGTAGTGAATTGTTGAAATAATGTCTGGTATTCAAAACATATGTGCTAATATTGTTTAATAGTGATAATATGCCTCAGTTGGTTAAGTGGACAAACCTTAGGCTAACTTTTTCTTTACCTGTACATTGAGTATTATAAGTTTTCTAGCAATAACTATTATTTACCAGCTGCCTATAATGCTCTCAGAACCCCATGTGGAACAAGAAATATCTATACATTGTTATATTTATTATCGGTTATCAGTTATTATCAGTTTTAGACCAAGTGAGCTGCCTTTGGAGTGACATGAAATCAGATAGAGCATATTTAAACAACATACAAATTGCTTCTATAATAACATTTGCTTTGTTCTCTTGGTATCTTTTTTTTGAAAAACCAAGATTGCACTACTGGAAGCTAGCTGAACACATTGGGCAAAATTTCTCATGTCCACTGGACGTCGCTGCAGGCCCCTAAGAAAATATATTTTCTAGTAGCCAAGTCCCCCTCTTAAAAAAGTATATATTAATTAAGAAAAAAGTGTTTTGTTTCTGTACTGCACAATGTGGCCTCTCTAATCTACATTTTACATGTGACTACCCTTGATACCCCCAAAGTATAGTTTTTTTTACAGTTTGGACTGCAGCTTTCTCACATGACATGAACTATAAATATAATAATGGCATATTGTGAGGGTGCTGGGATTGCTGAAAAAAAAAAACATTATATAATTTGTGTGGGTCACCTACTGAAATGTGTCTACAATAGCGAAAGGGTTTAAAATACAAAATAATAGAAACCAATATTTTTTCCAAACATTGCTTTTTTTCAAATTTTTGTTTAATAACATTATGGCTTAGATAACAAGTGGTCCAAACAAACAAAAGGTTGTTCCAGCCACCAAAAACTTTTAAAATAGACCTTTATTATTGCACATAGGGTCCACAGAAAAACTACAATGTTACAAGGATACATGACTAAGGGCCTATAGCAGGCCTGAAACATTGTAGTTTTTATGTGGACCCTATGTGAAATAATAAAGGTCTATTTTAAAAAAAAAAAATTGGTGGCTGGAACAACCTTTTGTTTATTTGGAGTATTAGTGGGACATGGCAGGTCCTGGGTTCCATGCCCCCCAAGCCAAAGGTACTACTGTGCTGTTTTCCAAACTACCTGTGAAGACTGTTAGTTTACAAGTGGAGCACTAAAATATTAGTAGCATTGTGTGCTAACACTGCTCAAGTTAAATCAATAGAGCTTTTATTTTTGCAGTCATTTTGATGTAAAATATGAGCACTAAAGTGAAAACACCTATATGCAGGATAGTGTGGGTGCTCTTAGTCCCTCCCATAATATACTTTTATAGGGGCACATTAAAAAACTCATGACTGCTATCACAAGAACACTAAACTGAAGGTGTGTTCACCAAAGGTGCTCTAAGGCTTGAAGGTCTTTAAATAATTATTAAATTATAGTAAAGTTGGTTTATAAAATTACAATTTTAAGAATGCTAAATAAAATTCTACAGTTAGTGAAGGAAAGAAGTATTTGAATAATTAGCCATACTTGGGACAGCCTTATTTTTGCCCCATTCAAAAATAAAAATAAAAATTACTCCATAAAGTTACAAAACTATTATTTTGCATGGGGGCATATTTTTATAACTCTTCTTATTTGAAAGGTTAGCCATACTTGGGTTAACCTTATTCTTGCCCTGTGTAAAAATAAAAAAAAAGTTACTCTGCAAAGTTGCCAAACTGTGATTTTGTATAGTAATAAATGTTTAAAACACTTCACACAAACATACATACAAATACTTATGTACGGACACACACAAACATATGCACATAAATACACACATATATCTACACACATACAAATATACACACAATACATATACTCATTTGAGCCCTTCCCAGTCCAATACCTTGTCATATACCATATCCCTTATATCACTTTTAAAGTTTTATTACACATGTATAAATGTAAGTGTAAAACTTTATTTTTAATTTTACATTTGTTTTGTTATTTATTCAGGCCTTAACACTTTACTTCAGGTCTCCAACAGTGCAAACATTTCTAGCGCTATTATATGTTGCACTTGTGCACAATACATAACACACCACTTAAATATCGATGATTTAAGTAAAGGGAAAGTGTACCCAACATTTTTCTTGCCTTTAATATGTTCCCAATTATAATAAGGACATCAGCATTTAGCGATGTCGGGCGGACATGATTCGCTCTCCGCCCACCGCTTGATAATTCGTCCCCTTAGTCCTTACTCTAATACATTTAAATATGTGGTGCATTTAAAATATTTTTTTTATGACAAGGTGTTGGACTAGGAAGGGCTCAATGGTGTATGTGTATATTTATATATGTGTTCAGCATTAAAATAGTTTTAAAATTATGTATATTAACATCTGTATATGTGTGGCTACTATGACTAATCAGACTCTTTGACCTGGTGTATGTTTTTAGATTTGTTTAATTTCAAACTATTTATTTCACAAAGTACAATATGGGGTTACTGATTTGATACTGGGAGTATTTGTAGTTTGTTTTATGGGTTTCTATAGAAAAAGTAGTGAATGCTGTCTTCTTCAAAAGGCTCATTCCTTTAAGGTTTCAACCATCTACTCCATCCTACATAATGTAGAACCCTCTAATGAAATAAGACACAACACCAATTCTTGGGGAAAAGACCTGTCCCGGTCACGTTTATTAACTAAACGCTTAACTAGTGCCTACGTATTCTTTATGAACACATAGGCACTCAGGCATATTAACTGTAACTTTAGAACAAGTTCTATCATAACACTTGGTGGCGGCACCTCACCCTAACCTAACCCCTACTAGCAGCTGGCCAGGGCCCCTTTCGATGCTTGCGGCGCAACACCCGGTTGTCACGCCCAAATGGCATGAAGAGAGAGCTGTGTTGTTTTAGAGATATCCGGCCCTCGGTCGTAAGGGAGAGGACCCCCAGGCCGGAGCCTAGCGGGCGTCCCCCCTCCCTTTTATCTGGACCTTCACTCTGCTCCCTCCGTGCCCACTCCCCAGGGCCTTGACCACCCGCCACAAGAGCCAGGCGTCCTCTTGCTGCCATACGTAAACCGACATTTATCATAACTAACGAGTAACCAAATTGTAATCATCAACACTTTTTTTTTTAAATTGTTCAATAGGGTACCTCCCAAGCTACACAGCCCTCGTGCACTCAAAGCACCTTCAACAATGCCCCTCTGATGTCCTTCAGGAACATATCCAACCCAACATCTGTTAGGTGTACACCATCGGGGCAAAATAGTTCTTTCTTGTCGGCCGTAATTGTCTCATGCCTGATCACAAAACCCCCCAGTGCCAAGACCGTCTTCCCCATCTCCCTGTTCACCTTCTTTCGTACATTGTACGCTGCCTTCTGGGTCACAATATAGTGCCATTGTAGTCGAGCAACCACATTCGACCAACCAATACGGACGTCCCTGAGCCATGTGTGTACCCATCTCAAATCTGCAGTCATCCTCTTAATGAGGTCCAATGCGGGTACCGACCCCAAGTTATTCCCACCCAAATGCAGCACCAAAACCTTCCGCTGCCCCCACCTCCTATGAGCCTCTTGCAAAAGAGCCGGCAAATCCTCCCATACCAGGCCCCTGCACCCCAAACCACAGGAAGTTGGCCCTGGAGGTAGCGAATCCATGCTGCTGCCCTTCCGTAGTCTGCAATGCCCTGATGGAAGCCCAATGTATGTAGGAGTGCCCTACTATCCAAACCCGCACCGGTGGGGAAGTGGCACCTAGCGAACCTGGCAAAAAATGAGCAAACCATATTATCTCTTGCCCTCAAGACCCCACCTCCCAGTGTTCCCTTCCCTGCTGGTGTTGCCTGCCCCTATACTAACTGTGAAGGTCAGCAACCCCAGTCTCCAGAAGACCAACAAACTATACACATAAAGAACCAAAAACAAAACCCTTTTTTTTTTTTAATGACTTATTTAGGGGCCCGATGTATGTTTTTTACCGAGCCGACTTCCATCGCCCCAGTCCCTTGATTTCCTGCTCAGGTGCACCCCTTCCTGCCGCGTTAGTTGCGGCCCCAATCCTAAATGAATGCTGGGCGATCCTAGCCGGATCCAACCCCGCCCTACTTGCTGCCTTCTGCAGAACCTTCCGGAACTGGAACACAGACAAGGAACTAGAGTCCTCGTGCACGAGAAAATGTTGTGGCCCCGTGGGATGCACCCTCATAAAATTCTCTACACAGCGCACCGGACAACACTCCTGAAACTCATGCCCCGCGAGCGGAAGCCATATTCCTCTGCCCTCTTGATCTGTTTTTGACCTGGGAACAAACAACAGCAAAACCCCTTCTTCCAGCCTGACATGTTCTACCTGAATACCGCCTGACCCCTTCACCTTAGCAGAGGACATCAGCTCCCCCAAGTGTAGAGCCCCCACAAAGGCCAAAGCGAAAGCAGCCCTGAATAGCAGCATTTCATACTCCATTGAGAATACCGTTGTCAGTTTGGTAGCCAACTGCCTCAAGCGAAGCTGGGTAATCGGTTCCCTTTGGTCCTTTTGATGCGGGGCCGATCTACCCCACCCTTTCAACACTTGCCACACTAGGAAAGTTTTCAAATGCTCAACGTAACCCAGTGCCCCGTTAAAGAAGGCTATTGCTGATAACGTGCCTCCTGCGCCCATTCTGCTAACCCCTTCCTGCCTCAAAGCCGCTAGCCATGCAAGCACCTGCATCTGCAAGGCCCCCCATACCTGTATGCCCCTCTGCTGGTAGAAGACGTCCCACTTATTCCAATGCCCCAGGTAGGAGGACCATGTCTTCGGTGCCAGGGATGCCCTAATTAGGGGGAGAATGCCTTCCCTACCTTCAATAGATGCCAAAGAAAAAGTGGATATGTTAAACCCTCTTTCTCCACTCTCGGCACCACCTTTCTAAACTATTCCCAATTAAATCGAGAGAGTGCATCAGCGATCACGTTCTGCACTCCCGGGACGTGTTTTGCGGTGAAGAATATGTTGTGCTGCAAGCAGCGCAACACCAAATGCCTCAAGTAGCATACCACTCCTGGGGAGGAAGCGGACAATTTGTTAATGGCGTACACCACACTCATATTGTCCGTCCAGAACACCACGGACCTGTTCGCCAAGCATGTTCCCCATATTTCAATGGCTACCACTATCAGAAAGAGTTCCAACAAGGTAAGGTTTCTAGTATAGCCAGCCTCTATCCACCCCTTGGGCCAGGGGCCCACGCACCATTCCCCATCCAGATATGCCCCATAACCGAAGCCACCTGCCGCGTCTGTGAAGAGGTGAAGGTTCTGATTTGACACTGGAGATCCCCTCCAGAGACAAACTCCATTAAATTGCACTAGAAACCTGGCCCACACGGCCAGGTCCTCCTTCACTTCATCCGTGACTGTAGCCCACTTGCGTCGCCCTGCTGGGCCCTGCAACTGTCCTTCCAGATGGCGGTTAAAAACTCTGCCAATTGTAATGGCTCTTCCTGCAAAATTAAGTAAGCCCAGTAGCGACTGGACTTCCTTAATGGGGACCCTATCTAACCCCTGCACCTTCCGCACCAATTGTAGCATGCGATCCACCTTGTCCACTGGGAGCCTGCAAACTGCTTGCACAGAATCTATCTCAATCCCCAGGAATGTGAGACAAGTGCAGGCGCCCTGTGTTTTGTCTGCCGCCAACGGGACACCGAACCTGGCCATCAAATCACTCATTACTTCCATGAGCTGTTCACATTCATCGGAACCAGCCCTCCCTACGAGCAGAAAATTATCCAGGTAGTGCGCCACTGACCCACCCCTGGACGCCTTCTGTACCGCCCAATGAAGGAAAGAGCTAAAGCACTCGAATAGTGCACACGACAATGAGCATCCCATGGGCAAACACCTGTCTACATAATATGCACCCTCAAATTTCATCCCCATCAGCCTATACGCCGAGGGGTGTAGAGGTAACAGGCGGAATGCGGACTCTATGTCCAGCTTTGCCATTATGGCCCCAGGTCCGCAAGCCCTAACTAGCTCCACTGCATCATCAAACGACTGATAATGTACCGAGCTGAGGTCTGGTTCAATGGCGTCATTGACAGATCCCCCTTTTGGGAAAGACAGGCGATGTATAAGCCAGAACTTTCCGGCCTCCTTCTTAGGTACTACCCCTAATGGGGATACCACGAGGTTGGGCAATGGCTGTGCAGCAAACGGACCAACCACTCTGCCCATGGCAATCTCTTTATCCAGCTTTTCCCGTACTACCTGTGGGAATTCATAAGCAGACTTTAAGTTTTTATGTATTCTCGATCCCACAACCGCACCCAACTCCGGGATCCTAAACCCCTCCCCCAACCCGGACCAGAGTAAAGCAGCGGCTTCTGGATCTGGGTAATTCACCAGCCATATCTCCATGGCCACCAATTTAAGCGGAGTTGGGGCCCTTAGCTCCAACTCCTGGTTTAGGAGCAGGATTTTCCTGGCCTTGCTCCTTTCGCTTCCCACATTCAGACCCTGGGTGAGGCCCACCGCAGAATTTGCATATGTGATGAAAGGAGCAGCTGCTCCCTCTGTCACACTGCCTATCCTGGAATTTCCAGCACTCTTTGCCCCTTCTGCTTGGACGTGAGCTAGCTCGTGCTGTTCCTTGATGCCCGAAACCCGGGGACGGGGAGCCCCCCTCAATCCCCAACTTCGACCACAGGTGCATGTCCTGCGTGCCAAAATGGAGCAAAGGGTTGCCCACCATCTTTCTTCGAAAGGCCAAATCATATTCTCGCCATGCCCCTTCCTTAAATCTCAAGTGGATATCCTCAATTATATCCTGGTATTTGAACAGGTTGTGCCCCTGTAGGGGCCACCTATCCACGAAGCATGCGGCAAAGACCCGGAAGCACTTTACCCACTCCTCATAGGTCTCAGGCCTACACACTTTCTTTGAGCCAGCGCCCTCTCCTTTGCTCTAAACGCATCTAAGGAGAGTTTGAAGATGTTCACATAACGCCCTTCCTGTATTTTTTTGATGACCTTCATTTTCAGATGGCCATACAGCGATCGAACCAAGCAGGGGTACGTATCCCCTTGCGCAGCCACTTTGCGGAGCACCTGACCCACAGGGAGCACGTTGCCTGCTGTACCCTGGGCCGCCGCAGGCACACCCGCAAAATTTGGGACCCTCGCCTTCTCCTGCTCTGCTGCCATTTTCTTTATCCACTTAAACATTCTACGCTGCTCTATCCCCACTAGCCCTAAGTCCTCACCACTCTCTGAACCAGACCCACAAGTGGAAGACCCTTTGTAAGCATGTGTAAAATCATGAGTAAAGTACTCACGGTTCACCGACTGCTCCGGGTTGGCCGCTTGTGGCATAGGTCCACTCTCTGTTGGCTGCTCTCTGCTGGGGCCTGCCACCACCAATGCACCTGTTGCTGCATTCGCCATAACTGAGGGCTGTTGTTCCTGCGCCTGTGGAGACAAAACAACTTGGGGAGTACTCCTGTCTGCGAATGAGGTCTCGAGAGAGGAGCTGGCACTCGTCTCACGTCTATCTATCCCAGCCTCCACCCCCAACGCTGCTGCTACTGCCCTCCTAATGATTTCCTCCTGCCCAGCTGGCTCCCAGGCGTGCGCACTAAACCCAGGGGTGGCATTAGGCCTAGCTGCTTCCCTGAGCGCAGCCTCCACTGCCCTCCTGTTTGTCACCTCAGAAACAGCGCCCGCATGCTCTTGCACACTCACACACTGATTCCCCTGGTGCCCACTCATCTGCACCACATGCATACCAGCTCCCTGGCTTTCTTGCTGTCTATACACTCGAGGCCCATTAACCCCTGATTGTGCACTCATACTCTGTACACCCTGCCTGGCATGCCCTTGAACCTTATACAAACCCCCAGCCTGCATCACATGCCTCACGCTATCACCCATACTGTGTTGTACCCCAGAAGGCCCTGCACATGTTATCCCCACGTGCCCTGCCCCCTATGACACATATGCATTTCTGGCTTGAGGCCCACACTCAGCCGCCATACCAACAGAAGCCCCCCTGCTTCCGGACCCCGCATCTGCTCTAGGCCTCTCATCCGCTGCACCCAGCAAGCCTCGCCCGCGCACCACTGACTCCTGGGGGGCATCCGCTCCCCTCGCTGCTCTGACGCCACCTGACCTGCCCTAGAGTAAGTGCCTCTGCGCCCCCAGTGCCACCTCCTGTCCTCCCAGGGCCCCATCCGCGTCCCGGAGCCTCCCCAAGTTACTTGGGCTGCTCCAGTCGCGTGGGCCCTCTCTGCTGCACACTTCCGGTGATCCAAGATGGCGGCCGCGATCCTCCTCACTCGAAGATCTAGAGGAGGAAGTCTTGCGAGAGCCGCCATCCTGGATAATCTGCGCATGCGCAACCTCCGCTCCAGCTAGGGAACCAGGCCGCAAGCCCTCGACCACGCTACCACTGGCCCCAGGTTCCCCCTGGCCCTGTATGTTGCCCGATGGCCCCATGACTGTAGCCAGTGACTGGGCCAGGGCGAGAACTGCGGCAATTGCGACCGGAGGCAAACTGGGCAGAGGGCCCGAAACGGCCTGCCCCCCCCAGCACTGATAGCCCCACCTGATGCCCCTGAGAGAGAGCCTGAGCAGCAACAGGGGATGCTGCAGCTGCCATGTTCTCTAGGCCTCTACCGTCACTACCCCCTTTTTCCTCCCTCACCCCTAACTTGGTTTCCCACTAGCCTTTTTTCCCTTATTGAAACATCTGTTGGGGGGGGGGGGTTGGGGTGTGGGGGTACCGCCTCATCTGATGTATGTCCTTCTTCTCCTGTAGCTGGACCATTTTTCCTGGACCTCAGCTCCACCACCTCCCTGTATCTTTTTGGGGGCATCGCTTTTCTCCTGGATCTCTCCATTTTCCTCACAGAACAGCAGAAACTTTCTCCTCAAAGTCTGGATCAGGAAGAGGCCGGATACACTGCTGCAGGACCCTATAAAGGTAAGCACAAACACTGCTTCCACACCTGCAACATTGTAACAAACACATGCTACCCTCCTCCAGACTTCAATCTTGTGCTCCCTTAAAGGGACACTGTACCCAAATTAATTCAGAAAGAGCATGCAATTTTAAGCAACTTTCTAATTTACTCCTATTATCAATTTTTCTTCATTCTCTTGCTATCATTATTTGAAAAAGAAGGCATCTAAGCTTTTTTTTTTGTTTCAATACTCTGGACAGCACTTTTTTATTGGTGGATGAATTTATCCACCAATCAGCAAGGACAACCCAGGTTGTTCACCAAAAATGGGCCGGCATCTAAACTTACATTCTTGCATTTCAAATAAAGTTACCAAGAGAATGAAGAAAATTTGATAATAGGAGTAAATTAGAAAGTTGCTTAAAATTTCATGCTCAATCTGAATCACCAAAGAAAAATTTTGGGTACAGTGTCCCTTTAATGATTTTCCAGTCCCACTAGAGGGCCCTTCATTGTCAAACTCTCTCTGTACTTATGCGGTGTGGTCAAATCTTAATAAACATGTATGTAAATTACTTACTCATATATGGAGTAAAAAACAAGTGAGGGGAGCTGTGTGTATTTCAATACATAAATAATATGTGTTACCGTGACCTTTAAATGAGCTTCTCGTATTGGTTTCAAAATTCAATCATAATATATATTGCGCTGTGATAAGGTAAACAAATAGGTGAAAATTGGGTGAAAAATAGTGAAAATATGACTACAAGAGGTTAAAAAACAAAATATTTAATTGTTGCCATACAAAACAATATTGGACTAGATAATATATTCTGATAGGATAATAAGTGGTAAAGAGCTCTATTACCTTGCGTATATTATATATTAAAATTCCTTAATCAAAAGTTAAAATTGACAATAAATTCACAATAAATTCATGCTATAGTGTTCAAAGCATATGATAAAAACAGATTAAGTTAAAATAATTAACGTAGGAGGTGGAAATAAATGTTCATCTGATGAATTGCAAGTATCTTTTGATGTGACTTTAAATGTGACTTTTAGTTGGAAATGAAATTACTCACAGTTTGCATGAAATAATTTTTCAGGTGTCTGATTGGTTGAAACAGACAAGCCTTTATGTGAATAAAATAATTTTTCGCTGTAGTTAAAACTTGTAGATCGAAATTGTAGATGAAGATAACAACTACTGGATGGTAAAGATGCTGAAACTGTTTACCTAAACTGGGTTTGCAGGAGTTTCAGTTGTTGATAAAACTTGGTTCTGTATGTAACGTAGGAGGTGGAAATAAATGTTCATCTGATGAATTGCAAGTATCTTTTGATGTGACTTTAGATGTGACTTTTAGTTGGAAATGAAATTACTCACAGTTTGCATGAAATTATTTTTCCAGGTGTCTGATTGGTTGAAACAGACAAGCCTTTATGTGAATAAAATAATTTTTCCGCTATAGTTAAAACTTGTAGCTAGAAATTGTAGATGAAGATAATAACTACTGGATGGTAAAGATGCTGAAACTGTTTACCTAAACTGGGTTTGCAGGAGTTTCAGTTGTTGATAAAACTTGGTTCTCTATATTTAAACTGTTATCTAAGACTTGGTTTGCAGGAGTTTCAGTTGTTGGTATGACTTAATTATAGAAACTGTTTACCTTGTATTTATTTGCTGAAGTTTCTATTTTTCTGGTTGCGTGAGGTGTTTGAATGCCTCTCTTTGTAGGTGTCTGTTTGTAGCTGAAACTATATACCCTCCCAGGGTTTGCTGGAGTTTCAGTGATTGATGGTTGATCTGTAGTGAAACTGTTTACCTAGGAAAGGTTTGCAGGAGTTTCAGACCACCTGTTGGTTATAAAAATCTTTTCTTAAGAGTTGCTGGAGCTGTATACCTTTTTCAAGGTTTGCTGGAGCTTCAGGTCTGGTGAGTGTCCACTTTAAGTCTTGTGGTGCTCGGTGTATAGCAATCACCGGTAACTGATTTTTTCGTGTTCAATCCTGGGTAGTCTCAGATGCAGACTTGAGTTGTTGGAGTGCACACTAGGGGCAAATCTACGCGTTTCGGCTTCAGCCTTTATCAAGATGCCCAAGGTGTGCTGGTCTTGAGTTTTTAAAGGTGTAGGCGTGATTTCATTGGAGCAATTTGAAATCTGGATCAGCCAATCAGCAAATTGATTGGTAACTACATAGGTTTGTAGCAATTAGTTTAATTATGTTGAAAAAAGGACCTTAGTTTTACCTTGAACATAGGAAAATTGATAAATAAAATATGACATTTATAAAATAGGAAACAATAATAAAATATTTTGATAAATTTTAATGGACATTTTTTTGAAATGTAAAAATGTTTAAAAATCGTTTTAAAACTTGTAGATATTAGAACAATTAAATATTTGTTGCCTCTTATAGTTGGGAGTTAAAGAGTTTTTTTTTTTGCAAAAATCATATTTTAAAATTAATTGTGCGTGTCTAATTTCATTGATACAATATTTTTATTGTTATATTCTTTTCTTTGATGCATTATTTTGGACAGTTTGGTAAATGTACCATTGCTTTAATTTTGTAGCAGTCATATTTGGATTTTATGGACTTATATTGGTCTCCCTTTAAATTTAAAGTGTGCTAATGTGGGAGGTTCTTATATTCAAGTATAGAAAGGTATTAATTTAAAGAGGAATTTTTACTTATTCTATATGTGAGGATCAATTTATTTCACCTAAAATTTATAGGTGTATAATTTGTAATTTATAGTACAGATTAGTATGACGTTATTGGCTGTTTTTTGAATGAGAAAATTAAGATCAAATTCCATATTTAGTCCGTGGGGGTGTAGAGTTTTAAAAGAGTGGATATATTCTGCTTCTTTTCTCAGAAGTAGATTTTCTATGTTTCCCCCTCTAGGGTTTAAAATGATTTTCTGAACACCCCAAAATTTCATATGTCTAGTATTGCCATTATGGCATTCTGTAAAGTATTTGTATAGAATTGTATTAGTAGCTTTATGCTCAATGTTAAGTAGATGTTCTCTAATGCGATCTCTTAGCATTCGACTAGTTTGGCCAAAATATTGATGGCCACATAAGCATTGTATGCAATAAATTACATTTTTGTCTGAGCAGCGGATAATTTCTTTAATATTAATATATTGTTTCGTGTTGTTTGATTGTAAAGATTTAGTTTTTGTACTGTGTTTGCATGATTTGCAAGTTGGGCAGGGGAAGAAGCCTTCTACTTTTTTATTCAAGATGTTTTTGGTACCTTGGATGTTTCTTTCTTTATTTTTAAATTCGCTGGGGGAAAGAATATTTTTAAAATTTTTAGCTTTTTTAAAAATGATATCTGGTCTGTTTTTTAGTTTGTGTCCAATAATCTGGTCTTGTTTTATGTAGTGCCAGTGTTTATTTAAGATTTTTCTGATCTCTTGATGTTGGGAATTGTATTGTGTTATGAAGGGTATGAAGAGGGGATCTTCCTCTCTGTTGACATAATCTTTTTTTATTTTTGGTTTTAAAATTTAATCTCTGTTCATTTCAAGGACTCCCAATTTGTTTTTTTCTAGAAATTGTGGGTCGTATTTCTTTTCTTGAAATCTTTTTGTTAGTATTTCTGATTGTGTTGTAAAATGATTTATATCTGAGCAGTTTTTTCTGATTCTAATGTATTGATTTTTTGGAATATTTGTTTTCCATTTCGGTAAATGACAGCTGTCATTGTGAATGTAATTATTGGCATCAGTTTTTTTGAAAAAAGTTTTTGTGGTGATTTCATTGTTTACTATTTGTATTTCTATGTCAAGGAAGTGGATATTATTAGTACTTGATTCGTGTGTGAAACTAAGGCCTAATGAATTGCTATTTATATCTTCTATGAATAGTTCGAGTAATTCTGGTTCCCCTTTCCAAATAAGGAACAGGTCGTCTATATATCTGTAATATTGCACAAGGTTCGCCCCCCAGGGACTGGAATTAATGTATTTGTTTTCAAAGTATCCCATAAATAAATTAGCATAGCTGGGGGCGAACCTTGTGCCCATTGCAGTCCCTTTTAGTTATAAGAAAATATCTTTATTAAAGAAAAAAGAATTATTGTGAAGTATGAAATGTATACAGTTTAAAATAAATTTATTTTGTTCTATATTGAGGTCTGTGTCTCTATCCAGAAAAATTTTTGTAGCTTCTAAACCTTTTTTATGATCAATATTTGTATATAGCGAATTAACATCGCATGTTACCAGGAGGTAATTATTTTTCCAAGAAATTGTTTTTAGAATATTCAATAGTTGTGTAGAATCTTTGAGGTATGAGGGTAGGTGTGTGACATATGTTTGTAGAAAGAAATCGACGTACTGAGAGAGATTGGAAGTGAGAGATCCTATGCCAGATATAATAGGGCGTCCTGGGGGTCTTTTGAGGTCTTTGTGAATTTTGGGAAGTATATAAAAAGTTGGGGTGATGGGGTTTTTAATATTCAGAAAGTCGAATTCATTTTTAGTGAGTAATCCTATTTCTGATGCTTCTTTTAGAAGTGACTCCAATTTTTGAATCTGATTTTTTATGGGGTTTGATCTGAGTTTTTTATATGTCTCTTTGTCTTCTAAGAGTCTATAGGACTCTTCTAAATAATAAGTTGAGTCCATAAGCACAATCCCTCCACCCTTGTCAGCCTGCTTAATGGTGACGTCAGGGTTGTTTTTTAGGTCTTTTATAATTTTGAGTTCTTTTTGAGTCAAGTTCCAATTTATGTATTTATTTTCATCAATTTTATCAATATCTTGTTTTACCATTTTTTCAAAGAGTTTAATAGATTCACTTTTTTCATTTGTTGGATAAAAGGTGGAAGTAGCTTTTAGATTTGTATGTTTATATCTAGATTAATTTTCTTTGAGTATTTTGTTTTCTACAGGATTTTTGATAAAATATATTTTTAAAGTGAGCTTTCGAATATATTGGTTTATGTTTATTAGAGTATCAAATTTATTTAATTTACACGAGGTTGCAAAGGATAGGCCTTTATTGAGTACTGATTCTTGTACTGGATTTAAAGGGTATTTGCTAATGTTGAATATTCCAGTGTTAGTTATTTTTGTCTCTTTGGGGTGTTGTCTAGATGGTCTTCTATTCCTCCTGCCTCTAATCCTCTTTTGCTTCTTAGGATTCTTTGTGGGAGGATATGATGTTTGATGTTTTTTGATGTACCTTCCCCCTGAGGGGCATTCTCTAAAAAAACTTCCTGTTGTGTGTGATGGGGTGCAGGTGACCTATTATTTTCATGGGGTATATAGTTTCAGCTACAAACAGACACCTACAAAGAGAAGAGTTCAAACACCTCATGCAACCAGAAAAATAGAAACTCCAGCAAATAAATACAAGGTAAACAGTTTCTATAATTAAGTCATACCAACAACTGAAACTCCTGCAAACCAAGTCTTAGATAACAGTTTAAATATAGAGAACCAAGTTTTATCAACAACTGAAACTCCTGCAAACCCAGTTTAGGTAAACAGTTTCAGCATCTTTACCATCCAGTAGTTGTTATCTTCATCTACAATTTCTAGCTACAAGTTTTAACTATAGCGGAAAAATTATTTTATTCACATAAAGGCTTGTCTGTTTCAACCAATCAGACACCTGGAAAAATAATTTCATGCAAACTGTGAGTAATTTCATTTCCAACTAAAAGTCACATCTAAAGTCACATCAAAAGATACTTGCAATTCATCAGATGAACATTTATTTCCACCTCCTACGTTACATACAGAACCAAGTTTTATCAACAACTGAAACTCCTGCAAACCCAGTTTAGGTAAACAGTTTCAGCATCTTTACCATCCAGTAGTTGTTATCTTCATCTAAAATTTCGATCTACAAGTTTTAACTACAGCGAAAAATTATTTTATTCACATAAAGGCTTGTCTGTTTCAACCAATCAGACACCTGAAAAATTATTTCATGCAAACTGTGAGTAATTTCATTTCCAACTAAAAGTCACATTTAAAGTCACATCAAAAGATACTTGCAATTCATCAGATGAACATTTATTTCCACCTCCTACGTTAATTATTTTAACTTAATCTGTTTTTATCATATGCTTTGAACACTATAGCATGAATTTATTGTGAATTTATTGTCATTTTTAACTTTTGATTAAGGAATTTTAATATATAATATACGCAAGGTAATAGAGCTCTTTACCACTTATTATCCTATCAGAATATATTATCTAGTCCAATATTGTTTTGTATGGCAACAATTAAATATTTTGTTTTTTAACCTCTTGTAGTCATATTTTCACTATTTTTCACCCAATTTTCACCTATTTGTTTACCTTATCACAGCGCAATATATATTATGATTGAATTTTGAAACCAATACGAGAAGCTCATTAAAAGTCACGGTAACACATATTATTTATGTATTGAAATACACACAGCTCCCCTCACTTGTTTTTTACCCCATCGATCCCTCACAGTTGTTTGAAGGAACAGCTGTTTATCAGGGTTGAGCTGTCTCAATCCAATAGGTGCACTCACTCTTAACTGTTTTTCACTATTACTCATATATGGACTAACATAAATTATTGATTGGAATATTTAAAAATGTCTCAATATGTGCAGACAATCTTTTGCATCTTCTAGTTCAAATTGTTTTTAAACAAATGCTATATATTTATTTGTCTTAATTTTGTTTTTGCCCTTTAACAATTCCTGTCTGGGTATCTGAGATACAAATTGAGTGTTCTGCTTAACTCAAGGGGGTAACATTATCTTCAAAGTTCTTCAAACTTAATTAGCTTTTCCGATCACTATCCTTCTAACCTTGAGAAACGTCATTTGTTTTCAAATAGCAAGACACCCCAGCAAGATGAGATAGTATAGAAGGGCAACAGAGTCTTTATGAATTCCACATTCAGGGGCTAAGTGTAGGTGAAAAGCCCTTTATTTGTGTCAATGGGATTATTATTATTATACTTTATTTATTGCAAGACATCTGATATTCTATCCAGCAAGACAACATTACCAAAACAAAACAGACATGAGAATGTTTTACAATTTTACAATTAAAATAATTTATATAAACAGTTTTGCAAACTTGTTTCTAAAGTGTTGAATTTAATTATTATCTTTACATTGATGTTTGATACTTTGGCCTCGATTTATCAAAGTCTGGCGGACCTGATCCGCTAGTGCGGATCAGGTCCACCAGACCTCTCTGAATACGGAGAGCAATGTGCTCTCCGTATTCAGCATTGCACCAGCAGGGCGGGTCAATCAACCCGATCGTACTCGATTGGGTTGAATTGCTGTGATTCCTGTCCGCCTGCTCAGAGCAGGCGGACAGGGTTATGAAGCAGCGGTCTTTAGACCGCTGCTTCCTAACTTGTGTTTCTCTGCGAGTCTGAAGACTCCCCAGAAACACGGCCCTTCAAGCTCCGTACGGAGCTTGATAAATATGGGCCATTATGTGCTGAGAACCTCATGCAACTATAAATGGTAATGACATAAATGTCCACTAATGAAATTGTAATAAATATAGGTAAAGGGATGGCCAATGAATTTCAAGCATAATCTCACCTTTACAATGAGGCCCCTTGGCAAGCTCAGGAGTTTCTATGAATCTAGGCCATTAAAGGGAGAGTCTACTTGAAAAGTGTTATTCCACAGAAGTGAGCATAATGCTATCTATATGGCACACATGAGCTAGCACTGTCTGGCTACTGTGCTATGTTTAAAAAGCTAATAAAAAGCACTGAGATAAATGGTGGCCTGCAAGGGCTTAGAAACAGGCAAACCTAGAGGTTATAAACTGCTAGTTATGCACAGCTGGAGAATGGTTAGTAAAGGCATTATCTATCTTTTTAAACAATAAATAAAATCAAGTAGTCCCTTTAACTTATTTCTTTGGTCATATTGAAGAAAAAGAAAATTATTATACAAATAGTGTTTTCATATTAATTTATTTGAAAAAATATTTGTTTTTAAAGACTTTTTAATATGTTCTCACCTTTACAAGAAGTCTCCTTGGTCACAGTTAAAGCCTTTGTCAATCTAGAGCGTAGACTCACATTGCATCTGTAATTATGAATTGTGAAATATCCCTTTCCACTAATGTAATAAATGTACTAACACTTTAATTTGAATGCAAAGGTGTCTTTTAATCCCTAAACCTAACATTTTTAGCCTAAGACCACAATTAGAAATATTAACAAAGGACTGTTTTATTTTTAAAACAGGCAACCAGTTACCCTTTTAGCTCAAAATAAACAATTTGTGTCATTTCTGCAGTGACCACAGTGTTTTTTTTTGTTTGTTTTTTACTTTGACAGGACAAATTAAATGCATGGAAAAAAACACCTAGACATGTCAAGGCTGTTTTTTCTTTCACTATCAGGTTGATTAGCCTAATACATTATCTATCTCTATGCCTACCACTATCTATCTTTTTTTCCAAATTATGCAGGCCTAGTTCTACCATTTTACAATTGACCTTTTTGATTAAATCAATAAGCATGCACTCAAAACAAAAGGAAAGTTTTGTACAGACAATTTTAGGGATCTGTAAATCCACAATAGATTGCAAAGTGAGTCAACCCTATTTTTGCTGTTAAAAATGCAAAGTTCTGTGCTTATTTTATTCTTTCTTGATAAGCAAGCTCATGCGAAGTGCAAATGTAATAGTCAGAATCTTAAAATGATCCAGTATTGGTATCTTGTGTTCATTACTGTCCATATTATTCTTGAAGTTAAAAAACAGCTTTTTTAATGTATAAAAAATAAGAAAAATGCTTAGCAAACTATGCTGGGATAAAGAACAATCGAATAATTTGAACTAAAATGTTTCTATAATCAAAGGTTGACTTTAACTTCAGTCTTTCACTTTTGAAAATAGATATGATTGTTAACAATTTAATACAATAAAAAATATACACATTTTTATAAAATCTTCATCTACAACAAAAATAAAAGTTTAATTGATCAATCTGCAAACACATGATGGCACCAATTGAGATAGAGGGGCCGAATTATAAAGCTCCACTTATACTGATGGCATTTATCGATGTGCGTCGGACATGATACCCTACATCGTATCATGTCCACTCGCACTTTAATAAATCGGCCCCATAGACTCTTAAAGACTTATTCATGCATTGCTTCCTAAGCTCTCTGGGCCTGATATAATGCAAAATGGTTGGTTTATTTTTTAGACCTTATATTATAGTGTACATATCTCTCCTTCACACACAGAACCCTGCATAGTGAGATAAATATCTTTCAAATTAAAATTTGTGTTTCAAATTTTTTTTAAGGACCACTCCTTGCTGATGAGACGTCTTGACTCTTAAATCATCTCGCCTGATTGGTGAGCTTTTGAAAATCAGGCCCTCTATCACCTTAGAGGTGGCAGAGTTAAATTATCAATAATTACTTTAACCAGGGTGATTGACAACTGGTTGCAACAAAGCAAGAATTGGGCTACACAGACTATTTTTATGTAGTAATTAATAGGCTAAACATTACAATTATAACTTAAGTCAGATGTGTAAGCTAATAAAAAGTCCCTGTGCTGTTTTCAAACCAGTGAACTTACTTAAAGGGACAGTTTACTTGAAAATTGTCATTGTTTAAAAAAAATAAAATAAATAAAATATCCCTTTATTACTCATTCCCCAGTTTTGCATAACCAACACTGTTATATAAATATACTTTTTACCTCTATGATTACCTTGAATCTAATCCACTGCAGATTGCCCCTTTTATCCGTGCTTTTTACAATATTGAATTTTAGCCACTTAGCACTGATTCTTGTATAACATTATCATTCAACACAGTAGTGAGCACAATGTTATCTATGGCACATGTGAACTAGCACTGATTTAAAAAGCAGTCAGATAAGGAGTGGCCTGCTGGGGCTTAGAAGTAGGCAAAATTATAGTATATTAAGTATATTAATATAACATTGTTGGTTATGCAAAGCTGGAGAATGGATGGTAAAGGTCAATGAACAGGAGTGCTCAAGTTGCTCTACTTCAGACCCTTGTGCTGGGTACAAACAACTGTAATATCAAAGACAAAATATAGGACCCCACATAGCATAATTCTGTATAAAACCACAAATATATCGAACATTTTATGTTGGCACCAATAATTTAGTCTTAAAGGGCAGCCAAAGTTGGAACAGTAACTTCGTTTAATAGGTGAGTGCAAAGCAAGACTTTTGGACAGCATTGGATTCAATTCTTGTTTATTGCAAAGTGGTTCTCAGCTCAATACAAAGGCTGTTCCCTGCCATTTTGCATTAAATTATTGGTTCCACGATTGTGAGTGTTGTCTTTATTCAATATACTTGTGGTTATATACAGTGTTACTTTTTTGTCTTTTTTGTCTTTGATATTACAATTGTTTATGTAGTGTTAAATGCCAACAGCGGATGTTGCCTTGAAAGCACTGAATGCTTGTGGTTGGGAACCTTATCAACCCAAAATTGGATATATGAGGGCCAATTAAATATTGGTAATAAAGTAATTAACGCTAAATCAATAAAATAAAAAATTATATTGTAAAGTACAATAATATGGCTTAGGAAACATATTATACTTTTTTGTTGTCAGGGACATGCTGGAGTAATGGATTGCATCCTGAGGGGAGGGTCAGATCCATCCCACTTTACTGTTCTCCCTTTTCCATGTACCGCCAGAGGGCTACAAGGATGAGGTACTCAACAAATAGCCCTATTTGCAGTGATTGATCTTTGTAGTGATAAAGCTCTTTCCCTCATATGCAAACACCAGACAAGGCTTAGTGCACCAGAGAGTAACATACTTTAATGGTCAAGACACAGAGTTTTTATATAGCACAAGGTGTGCAATGCAAAAGCCAATAACATACTTCCCTCTGCTCTTCCCCTTTGTGTCCAGATCCCGCCAGGAGATAAAATTTCTTGGCATAACTTTTGCCCCGTCTCCTTTTATGTCCGGTAACTTTAAGAGCGACATGCCCAGCTTCTAAAGGGAGCACGCCCAACTGTTTGGTATAATTTTAAAGCTCTTATTCAGTCTTTTGTGATCTACCCTAATTCTAAACGTGCTCAAGTTTTATTCTTCAGCACATAGCTTACATGACAATCTAAGTTTGTCTGGATTTGTGACATGCATTATAAAAGGACATTTGAATGTTTTAGAATATTTTGGATTATTTTTTTTTAAACATTAGCAAATACATTATATATATATATATATAATAAAAGAACAAACAGAGGGGACGCAACTGCTGTCTTAGAGCTTATGTAATTTTTCTAAATATACAGGGAGTGCAGAATTATTAGGCAAGTTGTATTTTTGAGGATTCATTTTATTATTGAACAACAACCATGTTCTCAATGAACCCAAAAAACTCATTAATATCAAAGCTGAATAGTTTTGGAAGTAGTTTTTAGTTTGTTTTTAGTTATAGCTATTTTAGGGGGATATCTGTGTGTGCAGGTGACTATTACTGTGAATAATTATTAGGCAACTTAACAAAAAACAAATATATACCCATTTAAATTATTTATTTTTACCAGTGAAACCAATATAACATCTCAACATTCACAAATATACATTTCTGACATTCAAAAACAAAACAAAAACAAATCAGTGACCAATATAGCCACCTTTCTTTGCAAGGACACTCAAAAGCCTGCCATCCATGGATTCTGTCAGTGTTTTGATCTGTTCACCATCAACATTGCGTGCAGCAGCAACCACAGCCTCCCAGACACTGTTCAGAGAGGTGTACTGTTTTCCCTCCTTGTAAATCTCACATTTGATGATGGACCACAGGTTCTCAATGGGGTTCAGATCAGGTGAACAAGGAGGCCATGTCATTAGATTTTCTTCTTTTATACCCTTTCTTGCCAGCCACGCTGTGGAGTACTTGGACGCGTGTGATGGAGCATTGTCCTGCATGAAAATCATGTTTTTCTTGAAGGATGCAGACTTCTTCCTGTACCACTGCTTGAAGAAGGTGTCTTCCAGAAACTGGCAGTAGGACTGGGAGTTGAGCTTGACTCCATCCTCAACCCGAAAAGGCCCCACAAGCTCATCTTTGATGATACCAGCCCAAACCAGTACTCCACCTCCACCTTGCTGGCGTCTGAGTCGGACTGGAGCTCTCTGCCCTTTACCAATCCAGCCACAGGCCCATCCATCTGGCCCATCAAGACTCACTCTCATTTCATCAGTCCATAAAACCTTAGAAAAATCAGTCTTGAGATATTTCTTGGCCCAGTCTTGACGTTTCAGCTTGTGTGTCTTGTTCAGTGGTGGTCATCTTTCAGCCTTTCTTACCTTGGCCATGTCTCTGAGTATTGCACACCTTGTGCTTTTGGGCACTCCAGTGATGTTGCAGCTCTGAAATATGGCCAAACTGGTGGCAAGTGGCATCTTGGCAGCTGCACGCTTGACTTTTCTCAGTTCATGGGCAGTTATTTTGCGCCTTGGTTTTTCCACACGCTTCTTGCGACCCTGTTGACTATTTTGAATGAAACGCTTGATTGTTCGATGATCACGCTTCAGAAGCTTTGCAATTTTAAGAGTGCTGCATCCCTCTGCAAGATATCTCACTATTTTTGACTTTTCTGAGCCTGTCAAGTCCTTCTTTTGACCCATTTTGCCAAAGGAAAGGAAGTTGCCTAATAATTATGCACACCTGATATAGGGTGTTGATGTCATTAGACCACAGCCCTTCTCATTACAGAGATGCACATCACCTAATATGCTTAATTGGTAGTAGGCTTTCGAGCCTATACAGCTTGGAGTAAGACAACATGCATAAAGAGGATGATGTGGTCAAAATACTCATTTGCCTAATAATTCTGCACTCCCTGTAGGTATCAAACATATACATGTCTGGAAATACCGGAATCAAGATGGTGCAGACCCTTATATAAATTTTACATGGGTTAAAGAAGAAGAAAAAAAACAGGAATGTAATCCCAGTATAAAAGACAGAGAATTCAGCGCTCTTTTTAAAAGTAAGCTCAAGAGGCCAATCAATATCAAAAAAAGGAATTTATTTAATTGTGGAAAGGAAGCTCCTCGCACCGACCGAACACCATCACCCAAGAAATGAAATACAACAAACTGTATTACATATTTAACAGTATACCAATAATTAGAGCAGAAATATAATCTCTAGGTATAAACTAGAGTCAGCATTAAACCTGACCGGTCAGGGATGCACATAAATGCCTATAAATAAATTGTCAAAAGCAGCCAAATGGACACAATATAGAGTACCTGGATAAGCCTCTACACCCTGCTGCACACATAACCCCTACTAGAGAGGTATCGCCTGGGCAGGTATAAATAGTGGGATCTAAGAGGCCTAAGGTGGCACTGTATACAGGAACAGGACACAAATATATAGCACAATCAGAAAAAGTTCAGAATATGTACAAATACATATATACTATCCAGGGGGGGCCTCAACTTAGACTCACTACACCCAACTGCTCACAGTGCTCCAAACTAGGAGAATACAACACTGGGCAGTACAGAAGGATAAAAGGAGTTAGAGCATCCTAGAACCACCCCAGGGTGTAGAGGCTTTTCCATGGACCATGGTTGACTGTACAGATTAAGTTCTTGATTCAGATCTTTGTTGATCCACCATGGAATTCAGAACTGATGAAATATGTTGCAGGTTAGCATTCATTACTATCATGTGGCTGGGTATCAATTGGCAGTCACCCTTATCTCATGCCTAATTGTTCATAACTGTAGTAAGAATATATATAACCAACCTGCCTCTTTCTTGTCTTTATTCCTCCATTTTATATCTATTCAGCCATTCTGAACTAATACTGACCAGATGTTATGTTAAAAAACTTATGACTAGATTACGAGTTTTGCGTTATGAGTAAAAAAGCATCATTATGGGTTATAACGCTGTTTTTTCACTACCGCTGCTATTACGAGTCTTGTAGGTACAGCTGTACTGCACACTTTTTTGGCCTTAACGCAAATTAACTTACGCAATTTGCGAGGCGGGACTAGTGTTTGCGAGGCGGAGTGTGGTGGTTTAGGGGTTAATATGTTTATTATAGTGGCGGCAATGTCGGGAGCGGCAGGGGTTAATTATTTAATTTTAGTGTTTGCTATGCGGGAGGGCCTCGGTTTAGGGGTTAATAGGTAGTTTATGGGTGTTAGTGTACTTTTTAATGCTTTAGTTATGAGTTTTATGCTATGGCTTTGTAGCGTAAAACTCATAACTACTGACTTTAGATTGCATTACGAATCTTGTGGGATAGGCTGTACCGCTCACTTTTTGGCCTTCCAGAAAAAGCTTTAGGTAATTGTATTTAATTTAGGTAATTTCTTTAATTTCAGTGTAATGTTAGATGTTAGTGTAACTCAGGTTAGGTTTTATTTTACAGGTAAATTTGCATTTATTTTAACTAGGCAGCTAGTAAATAGTTAATAACTATTTAGTAACTAGTCTACCTAGTTAAAATAAATACAAACTTGCCTGTAAAATACAAATAAACCCTAAGCTAGCTACGATGTAACTATTAGTTATATTGTAGCTAGCTTAGGGTTTATTTTATAGGTAAGTATTTAATTTAAATAGGAATAATTTAGGTAATTATAGGAATTTTTATTTAGATTTATTTTAATTATATTTAAGTTAGGGGGTGTTAGAGTTAGGGTTAGATTTAGGTTTAGGGGTTAAGATTTAGGTTTAGGGTTTAATAAATTTAGTATGTGGCGGCGACGTTGGGGGAGGTGATGCGGGAGTGCGGCGGTTTAGGGGTTAATATGTTTATTATAGTGGTGGTGACATTTGGCATGGCAGATTAGGGGTTAATAAGTATAATGTAGGTGTCGGCGATGTCAGGGACGGCAGATTAGGGGTTAATAAGTGTAAGATTTGGGGTGTTTAGACTCAGGTTCATGTTAGAGTGTTATGTGTAAACATAAACACCTAGATTTAGAGTTCTGCGTTAGCCGTCAAAACAATCGTTAGAGGCTCCTAACGCTGGTTTTGGGCTACCGCTGGTATTTAGAGTTGTGTAGGTAAGGGTCTAACGCTCACTTTCCAGCCGCGACTTTTCCATACCGCAGATCCCCCTACGGCATTTGCGTATCCTATCTTTTCAATGGGATCTTTCTAACGCCGGTATTTTGAGTCTTGGCTGAAGTGAGCGTTAGAAATCTAACGACAAAACTCCAGCCGCAGAGAAAAGCCAGGAGTTAAGAGCTTTCTGGGCTAACGCCGGTTGATAAAGCTCTTAACTACTGTGCTCTAAAGTACACTAACACCCATAAACTACCTATGTACCCCTAAACCGAGGCCCCCCACATCGCCGCCACTCTATTACATTTTTTTAACCCCTAATCTGCCGACCGCACACCACCACCACCTACGTTATACTTATGTACTCCTAATCTGCTGCCCCTAACACCACCGACCCTACATAATATTTATTAACCCCTAATCTGCCCCCCCAATGTCTCTGCTATCTTACCTACAATTATTAACCCCTAATCTGCCGACCGGACCTCACCGCTACTATAATAAAGATATTAACCCCTAATCCTCCTCACTAACCCTATAATAAATAGTATTAACCCCTAATCTGCCCTCTCTAACATCACCAACACCTAACTTCAATTATTAACCCCTAATCTGCCGACCGGACCTCACCGCTACTCTATTAAATTTATTAACCCCTAAATCTAAGTCTAACCCTAACACTAACACCCCCCTAAGTTAAATATAATTTTTATCTAACGAAATAAATTAACTCTTATTAAATAAATTAATCCTACTTAAAGCTAAATAGTTACCTGTAAAATAAACCCTAATATAGCTACAATATAAATTATAATTATATTGTAGCTATTTTAGGATTAATATTTATTTTACAGGCAACTTTGTATTTATTTTAACCAGGTACAATAGCTATTAAATAGTTAAGAACTATTTAATAGCTACCTAGTTAAAATAATTACAAAATTACCTGTAAAATAAATCCTAACCTAAGTTACAATTAAACCTAACACTACACTATCAATAAATTAATTAAATAAAATACCTACAATTATCTACAATTAAACCTAACACTACACTATCAATAAATTAATTACATAAAATACCTACAAATAAATACAATTAAATAAACTAATTAAAGTACAAAAAATGAAAAAAGAACTGTTACAAAAAATAATAAAATAATTTACAAACATTAGAAAAATATTACAACAATTTTAAGCTAATTACACCTACTCTAAGCGCTGAAAATGTATTTTGGGGGGCTTTGTTATTTTATTAGGGGGCTTAGAGTAGGTGTAATTAGCTTAAAATTGTTGTAATATTTTTCTAATGTTTGTAAATTATTTTATTATTTTTTGTAACTTAGTTCTTTTTTCATTTTTTGTACTTTAGTTAGTTTATTTAATTGTATTTATTCGTAGGTATTTTATGTAATTAATTTATTGATAGTGTAGTGTTAGGTTTAATTGTAAATAATTGTAGGTATTTTATTTAATTAATTTATTGATAGTGTAGTGTTAGGTTTAATTGTAACTTAGGTTAGGATTTATTTTACAGGTAAATTTGTAATTATTTTAACTAGGTAGCTATTAAATAGTTCTTAACTATTTAATAGCTATTGTACCTGGTTAAAATAAATACAAAGTTGCCTGTAAAATAAATATTAATCCTAAAATAGCCACAATATAATTATAATTTATATTGTAGCTATATTAGGGCTTATTTTACAGGTAAGTACTTAGCTTTAATTAGGATTAATTTATTTAATAAGAGTTAATTTATTTCGTTAGATAAAAATTATATTTAACTTAGGGGGGTGTTAGTGTTAGGGTTAGACTTAGCTTTAGGTGTTAATAAATTTAATAGAGTAGCGGTGAGGTCCGGTCGGCAGATTAGGGGTTAATACTTGAAGTTAGGTGTCGGTGATGTTAGGGAGGGCAGATTAGGGGTTAATACTATTTATTATAGGGTTAGTGAGGAGGATTAGGGGTTAATAACTTTATTATAGTAGCGGTGAGGTCCGGTCGGCAGATTAGGGGTTAATAATTGTAGGTAAGGTAGCAGCGACATTGGGGGGGCAGATTAGGGGTTAATAAATATAATATAGGGGTCGGCGATGTTATGGGCAGCAGATTAGGGGTACATAGGGATAACGTAGGTTGCGGCAGTGTACGGAGCGGCAGATTAGGGGTTAAAAAAAATGCATGGGTCAGCGATAGTGGGGGCGGCAGATTAGGGTTTAATAAGTGTAAGGTTAGGGGTGTTTAGACTTGGGGTACATGTTAGGGTGTTAGGTGCAGACTTAGGAAGTGTTTTCCCATAGGAAACAATGGGGCTGCGTTAGGAGCTGAACGCTGCTTTTTTGCAGGTGTTAGGTTTTTTTTTAGCTCAAACTGCCCCATTGTTTCCTATGGGGGGGTTTTTGAAGCTGGCCACGTCCGCAAGCACCGCTAGTATTGAGAGTTGCAGTGGCGGTAAATTATGCTCTACGCTCCTTTTTTGGAGCCTAACGCAGCCATTCTGTGAACTCTAAATACCAGCGGTATTTAAAAGGTGCAGGGAAAAAAAAACAGCGTTAGCTACGCGGGTCATTACCGACAAAACTCTAAATCTAGCCGAAATTTAGTTTCCCCATAGGAATCAATGGGACTGCGTTACAGAGTTTTACACTGCTTTTTTGCAGGTGTAAGACTTTTTTTCAGCCGGCTCTCCCCATTGATGTCTTTGGGGAAATCTTGCACCAGCACGTAAAACCAGCTCACCACTGCCTTAAGCAGCGCTGGTATTGGAGTATGAAATGGAGCTCAATTTTGCTCTACACTCACTTATTGGCTTTTAACGCCGGGTTTATGAAAACCTGTAATACCAGCGATGTAGGTAAGTGAGCGGTGGCAATAACGTGCAAGTTAGCACCGCACCCTTCACAACACAAAACTTGTAATCTAGCCTTTAGTCTCCTGACATCTGTTATTAGAGAATAACATCTTTATCTGGTTGCTAAGTGTAACCATGCACCTGCTAGCATAAACATGGTCTCACCACATAATTTATCTTTGTACCAAGGACAAATCTCCACAGTTTCTTGTCTTTTACATAAGCAATCTTATGTCTAAAACTCTGTAATGTTCCATTGATTATGTTGCAATAAGGGGAGTGTATGAAGACCCTCTGTGTCAATTTACAATGTATGTGATGTATACTATATAACTGAAGTGTAAGCGGTCAATAAACAGAATAGTTATTAGACTTAGTTTGGTTGTTGTTTGATTTCTGTTCTTCGAGATCTCGCCTGTAGTACTACTATAGCAGGTGAAGAATATTAAGGAGCAGGGTGGAAAGATGCATGTGTTTGGAAAGGTGGCAATGTTGTAGATCTGTGTATGTGTTGTTTTTGAGGTTCTGCTTCATAGCTTGCCTTAACAATATACTGTTCTTCTTGCTCCTCTGAGTGCTCTACTTCAAACTCCTCTAAATGCACCGCAGAATGCTCTTCAACATAATTTGATTCTAAATAATTAAAAATAATCAGGAAGAGGGAAAAAATTGTTTTCACACTTATGTTCTTAAAAACATGCAATAAGATATAAGATAGGACAAAATGGCCCAAACATGTTACTTTTTTTCACCTGTTTTATTTTTCCAATTCTGTAGCCATGCATTGTTTTATATCTAGGAGGGTGTGGGGTTACAAGGCAGATTTAGGGGTTACAAGGGAATGCTTGGAAACAAACGGCTAGATTTAGAGTTTTTGTCGGTAACGACCCGCGTATCTAACGCTGGCTTTTTTCTGGCCGCACCTTTAAAATAACTCTGGTATTGAGAGTCCACAGAATGGCCGCGTTAGGCTCCAAAAAAGGAGCGTAGAGCATATATAACGCAACTTCAACTCTCGATACCAGAGTTGCTTACGGACGCGGCCAGCCTCAAAAACGTGCTTGTGCACGATTCACCCATAGGAAACAATGGGGCTGTTTGAGCTGAAAAAAAACCTAACACCTGCAAAAAAGCCACGTTCAGCTCCTAACGCAGCCCCATTGTTTCCTATGGGGAAACACTTCCTACGTCTGCACCTAACACCATAACATGTACCCCGAGTCTAAACACCCCTAACCTTACACTTATTAACCCCTATTCTGCCGCCCCTGCTATCACTGACCCCTGCATATTATTATTAACCCCTAATCTGCCGCTCCGTAAACTGTCGCTACTTACATTATCCCTATGTACCCCTAATCTGCTGCCCCTAACACCGCCAACCCCTATATTATATTTATTAACCCCTAATCTGCCCCCCACAACGTCGCCTCCACCTGCCTACACTTATTAACCCCTAATCTGCCGAGCGGACCGCACCGCTATTATTATAAAGTTATTAACCCCTAATCCGCCTCACTAACCCTATAATAAATAGTATTAACCCCTAATCTGCCCTCCCTAACATTGCCGACACCTAACTTCAATTATTAACCCCTAATCTGCTGACTGGAGCTCACCGCTATTCTAATAAATGTATTAACCCCTAAAGCTAAGTCTAACCCTAACACTAACACCCCCCTAAATTAAATATAATTTTAATCTAACAAAATTAATTAACTGTTATTAAATAAATTATTCCTATTTAAAGCTAAATACTTACCTGTAAAATAAATCCTAATATAGCTACAATATAAATAATATTTATATTATAGCTTTTTTAGGATTAATATTTATATTACAGGTAACTTTGTATTTATTTTAACCAGGTACAATAGCTATTAAATAGTTAAGAACTATTTAATAGCTAAAATAGTTAAAATAATTACAAATTTACCTGTAAAATAAATCCTAACCTAAGTTACAATTAAACCTAACACTACACTATCAATAAATAAATTAAATACAATTCCTACAAATAAATACAATGAAATAAACTAACTAAAGTACAAAAAAGAAAAAAGAACTGTTACAAAAAATAAAAAAATATTTACAAACATTAGAAATATATTACAACAAATTTAAACTAATTACACCTACTCTAAGCCCCCTAATAAAATAACAAAGCCCCCCAAAATAAAAAAATGCCCTACCCTATTCTAAATTACTAAAGTTCAAAGCTCTTTTACCTTACCAGCCCTGAACAGGGCCCTTTGCGGGGCATGCCCCAAGAAGTTCAGCTCTTTTGCCTGTAAAAAAAAACATAAATACCCCCCCCCCAACATTACAACCCACCACCCACATACCCCTAATCTAACCAAACCCCCCCTTAAATAAACCTAACACTAAGCCCCTGAAGATCTCCCTACCTTGAGTCGTCTTCACCCAGTAGAGCCAAATTCTTCATCCAAGCGGAGCAAGAAGAGGTCCTCCATCCGGTAGAAGTCTTCATCCAAGCGGGGCAGAAGAGGTCTTCCATCCGATTGAAGTCTTCATCCAAAAGTCATCTTCTATCGTCATCCATCCAGAGCGGAGCGGCAGCATCTTGAAGACCTCCGACGCGGAACATCCATCCTGGCCGACGACTGAACGACGAATGACGGTTCCTTTAAATGACGTCATCCAAGATGGCGTCCCTCAAATTCCGATTGGCTGATAGGATTCTATCAGCCAATCGGAATTAAGGTAGGAATATTCTGATTGGCTGATGGAATCAGCCAATCAGAATCAAGTTCAATCCGATTGGCTGATCGGAACAGCCAATAGAATGCAAGCTCAATCTGATTGGCTGATTGGATCAGCCAATCGGATTGAACTTGATTCTGATTGGCTGATTCCATCAGCCAATCAGAATATTCCTACCTTAATTCCGATTGGCTGATAGAATCCTATCAGCCAATCGGAATTCGAGGGACGCCATCTTGGATGATGTCATTTAAAGGAACCGTCATTCGTCGTTCAGTCGTAGGCCAGGATGGATGTTCCGCGTCGGATGTCTTCAGGATGCTGCCGCTCCGCTCCGGATGGATGACGATAGAAGATGCCTCTTGGATGAAGACTTCAATCGGATGGAAGACCTCTTCTGCCCCGCTTGGATGAAGACTTCTACCGGATGGAGGACCTCTTCTTGTTCCGCTTGGATGAAGAATTTGGCTCGGCTGGGTGAAGACGACTCAAGGTAGGGAGCTCTTCAGGGGCTTAGTGTTAGGTTTATTTAAGGGGGGTTTGGGTTAGATTAGGGGTATGTGGGTGGTGGGTTGTAATGTTTGGGGGGGGTATTGTATGTTTTTTTTTTACAGGCAAAAGAGCTGAACTTCTTGGGGCATGCCCCGCAAAGGGCCCTGTTCAGGGCTGGTAAGGTAAAAGAGCTTTGAACTTTAGTAATTTAGAATAGGGTAGGGCATTTTTTTTTATTTTGGGGGTCTTTGTTATTTTATTAGGGGGCTTAGAGTAGGTGTAATTAGTTTAAAATTGTTGTAATATATTTCTAATGTTTGTAAATATTTTTTTATTTTTTGTAACTTAGTTCTTTTTTATTTTTTGTACTTTAGTTAGTTTATTTCATTGTATTTATTTGTAGGAATTGTAGTTAATTTATTTATTGATAGTGTCGTGTTAGGTTTAATTGTAACTTAGGTTATGATTTATTTTACAGGTAAATTTGTAATTATTTTAACTATTTTAGCTATTAAATAGTTCTTAACTATTTAATAGCTATTGTACCTGGTTAAAATAAATTCAAAGTTACCTGTAAAATAAATATTAATCCTAAAATAGCTATAATATAAATATAATATATATTGTAGCTATATTAGGATTTATTTTACAGGTAAGTATTTAGCTTTAAATAGGAATAATTTATTTAATAAGAGTTAATTAATTTCATTAGATTAAAATTATATTTAACTTAGTGGGGTGTTAGTGTTAGGGTTAGACTTAGCTTTAGGGGTTAATACATTTATTAGAACAGCGGTGAGCTCCAGTCGGCAGATTAGGGGTTAATAATTGAAGTTAGGTGTCGGCGATGTTAGGGAGGGCAGATTAGGGGTTAATACTATTTATTATATGTTTAGTAAGGCGGATTAGGGGCTAATAACTTTATTATAGTAGCGGTGCGGTCCGCTCGGCAGATTAGGGGTTAATAAGTGTAGGCAGGTGGAGGCAACGTTGAGGGAGGCAGATTAGGGTTAATAAATATAATATAGGGGTCGGCGGTGTTAGGGGCAGCAGATTAGGGGTACATAGCTATAATGTAGGTGGCGGCTCTTTGCGGTCGGCAGATTAGGGGTTAATTATTCTAGGTAGCTGGCTGCGACGATGTGGGGGGCAGGTTAGGGGTTAATAAATATAATATAGGGGTCGGCAGTGTTAGGGGCAGCAGATTAGGGGTACATAAGTATAACGTAGGTGGCGGTCGGCAGATTAGGGGTTAAAAAAATTTAATTGAGTGGCGGCAATGTGGGGGGACCTCGGTTTAGGGGTACATAGGTAGTTTATTGGTGTTAGTGTACTTTAGAGCACAGTAGTTAAGATCTTTATAAACCGGCGTTAGCCCAGAAAGCTCTTAACTACTGACTTTTTTCTGCGGCTGGAGTTTTGTCGTTAGATTTCTAACGCTCACTTCAGACATGACTCTAAATACCGGCGTTAGAAAGATCCCATTGAAAAGATAGGATACGCATTTGACGTAAGGGGATCTGCAGTATGGAAAAGTCGCGGCTGAAAAGTGAGCGTTAGACCCTTTTTGAATGACTCCAAATACCAGCGGTAGCCCAAAACCAGCGTTAGGAGCCTCTAACGCTGGTTTTCACGGCTACCGCCAAACTCCAAATCTAGGCCAAAGGGATCAAATAAAGATGTGCTAAAATAAAAATGTATGTAAGTGTTAAAAAAGGAAAAATAAGGTGTGTGTTTGTCTGTGAGTGTTTGAAGGGAAAATTAAAATGTGCTCTATATGTGCCTTGCTGGTAGGAATGTGTTTGTGTAAACCTACCACTATATTGTAATGAAAAAAAGGGAAAATAAGACAGAAAAAAATTATATATATAGATCTCGTTTTAAGAAATGAGGATGGACAACTTCAAACCTGTCCACCTGGCATTTCTTGAAACCCATGTCTAGTTGATCATAGTACAAGGCCGCATGAACAAAACAGTGTTACTTTATATACAGTTTGGGGCTGGCAAAATGCAATGTGGAATGCAATTTATTTGTTAAACAGAAGCCAATGAGAGATTTTATAAGGCACTATTTTAATTGACAACAATGTAAATGTGGCCAAATTCATAAATAAAATAAAGAGATGAATGATGATGTTTGGGGCTTACACATGAGCAGGGGATGCATTTCAAATGAAAGTGGATCTCTTTATGAACTGCATCCAAGTGGTTAAGGATATTTCTATTTAATGTATATCATTATAAAAAATATAGAAAAAATAAATAAACTAGGCAAACTCAATTCCCAAAAAAAAATAATGTGAGTGATAATAAAACGTAAAGGGAAATTCCTTGTTGCAGCTCTGTCTTAATTTATATATATTTTTAGAAAATATGTTGAAAAACATATTTATTTTAACACTAATGTCTCATAGAATTTAATATATATTTACAATATAATTCTTATCTGTGCATGCAGCATATTTTTTTCTTTCATTTCTTTCTTCCACTGTTGCTTTTTTTTACCCTAGGATTGATGCAATTTATAAAATATGATTTGCTTTTCCTAATTTTCATCAGTGTTTTTTCTTTAGCAAAAAGCACCAGCAATATTTTTAATTACAAATCCCATTGTTATAAAGTATATAGCGCAAGAAACATTCCATTTCGTGACAGACAATTAATAGCAGTATGAACTTTTTTTTTTCAATAGAAATGAAATGTTCTTATTTTTTTGTACAGCTAAATGCAATGCAGCATAGGCATTGGTTGTACAAGCCGAAAAAGATTAGAGCACACATTTTAAAATGTAAGTATTGATAAAAGTAACTAGTCCCTCCATGGTAGATGTACTTTTAGAAACATGACATTTCATCCACCGATATGGTTTTATATCCTGATAATGGTGTTATTCATGATTTTCCAGGAAAGAAAAAATATATATTTTTTAAAGCTTGTGAGCAGATGAGACATGAGATGTTTTCCTTACAATCAAATGAAAAGAATCAGGAAAACTATTGAAAAAAAAGGTCTTTATTCTGAGTATAAAATGTTCTTATGCTTTTTTTTTTAAAGATAAAGAATACATTGACCTTTAAAAAAAAAAAGATTTATGTTTACTAGCTCTGTTTGGTAGTTAAAAAATGTATTTTATGCCAAAAGGTAATAAAAAAACCCAAAAACATTTGTTTCATATAGCAAAAAAGTGTAGCCACTTCAGTTTGATATTTTGAACAATAACCAGCAAATGATAATCTGCATAAAAATAAGTACTTTGATGACCTGTGTCCTGTAAAATAAGTGGTATCAAGTATTTGAGGATTTCACAGCGCAACCCTAGTGGTAATTTAGGCTGTACCAGTGAACAGCTTTCCCCAAAATACTGTAAGAGTTATAACGGAAGAACAAAGGGGGTATGGACAGCACTAGGTGAGCTTAAAAATTACCACAACCAAAATAAGGATATATAAATAATGAACTATGCTGATCCAGTAATTAGAAAAAAGGATTTTATTCATAAAATGCCATATACTTTGTTATATATTAGTCCTGCTGACTATATTCGTTATAATATGGTGACCGGTCACACTTAAAAATAAGTTCTAACTTTATATTAATTACGCAAACCCATAAATATAGGTAGGTAAAAACAAATATTCATATATTGCTTCCTAAAATATGTTAAAACCTTATGCTGTTAAAATATATTCAGCTTTCTATAAAAACACCAACATAATACGTAATATAGTTAAAAAAGTACAATACCACCTAGATACATTAGTAGTGGAAAGTAATAAAATACCACCTTACATTAATGGTTCAGAATCTATGTGAGCAGTCTGGTGGATTAGCAAATGAATCCAGGTCTGACAATATAAAAGTTTAAATCGGAACAAGCACTATGCGGGTGTAAGGGAATAATGGCTTTTGAAACAGGAGATAATTGGGTACCTTTCCTTATCTTGTGATAATGTCCCAGTCTTTCAGTGTCGAACACTACTATACTCCTCAGACACTTGTCTCTTGCCCGTCTTTTTCCATGCTTGTAATTAATGTGTGTGTGTATAAAAGGTCAATGAGTTTCTGGACTCCTGACAAACCCTTGCATCTTTCATCCAGTGCTGCACTGACGTTTCTGGATTTTGAGTCATGAGGAAAGAAAAAGAATTGTCAAAGTATCCGTGGGAAAAAGGCAGTTGAACTGTATAAAACAGGAAAGAGATATTAAAAGATATCCAAGGAGAATGCAAATCAGCAGTGTTCAAACTCTAATCAAGAAGTGGAAAATGAGGCGTTCTGTTTGATAACATACTGCATTCATCTTGCCATCAATTTATACCAAATTTCCTGTGCCTTTATAGTTCACACATCCCCAAAACATCAGCGATCCACCTCTGTGTTTCACAGTAGGAATGGTGTACCTTTCATCATAGGCCTTGTTGACTCCTCTCCAAATGTAGCGTTTATGGTTGTGGCCAAAAAGCTCAATTTTGGTCTCATCATTCCAAATGACTTTGTGCCAGAAGGTTTGAGGCTTTTCTCCGTGCTGTTTGGTGTATTGTAAGCGGGATACTTTGTGGCATTTGCATAGTAATGGCTTTCTTCTGGCGTCTCGACCCATCTTTCTTCAAGTGCCTCCTTATTGTGAATCTTGAAACAGCCACACCACATGTCCTGTATTTCACCTGAAGTTATTTGTGGGTTTGTCTTTGTATCCTGAACAATTTTGCTGGCAGTTGTGGCTGAAATTTTAGTTGGTCTACCTAACCGTGGTTTGGTTTCAACAGAACCCCTCATTTTCCACTTCTTTATTAGAGTTTGAACACTGCTGATTTGCATTTTCAATTCCTTGGATATCTTTTTATTTCCCTTTCCTGTTTTATACAGTTCAACTACCTTTTCCCGCAAATCCTTTGACAATTCTTTTGCTTTCCCCACGACTCAGAATCCAGAATTGTCAGTGCAGCACTGGATGAAAGATGCAAGGGTCTGTCAGGAGTCCAGAAACTCATTGACCTTTTATACACACACACTAATTATAAGCAAACAGATCACAGGTGAGGATGGTTACCTTTAATAGCCATTCAAACCCATTTGTGTCAACTTGTGTGCATGTTATCAGGCCAAAATCACCAGGGTATGTAAACTTTTGATCAGGGTCATTTGGGTAGTTTATGTTGTCATTATGATTTAAAAAGAGTAAACACATTTGATTGATAATAAATGGCTTCAGCCAAACACTAACCATGAGTGAAATAAAATTTTTTGTGTTATCATTCATATTCTCTGAAAAATGGCCAAAAACTCATACATTCTACCAGGGTATGTGAACTTATGAGCACAACTGTATAAGAAAAAAACA
Source organism: Bombina bombina (assembly GCF_027579735.1). Classification (NCBI taxonomy): domain Eukaryota; kingdom Metazoa; phylum Chordata; class Amphibia; order Anura; family Bombinatoridae; genus Bombina; species Bombina bombina. Next base: position 1,263,136,556 of record NC_069500.1, on the reverse strand, counting down.
AGTGCACAAGATCTCAGTTAAAATCACCCAAGTACAAGATGAGTTAAATAAATGTTGTAACAACAACGATTTTGCTAGATTTGATAAGCTCCTCCAGGAGGCAGAGGCTGAGGTTAAGTCCCTGTTACTTGAGATTAAATACTCTAAATATATTAGAGACCAAATTGACTTTAATAATAATACAGTGTATGTCTGGAATAGAAAAGAGAGGGCACAGAAATATAGGGAATATAATTAGAACTCAGGTGCAGAGAACAGGTTGGAGAGGGTACAGGGGTAGACGCAGGGGTAGAGGGAGAGGCAGACAGCAAAGGAGGATTCGGTTCTCGGAGAGTGAGGCCGAATCATATGGTGAAAGTTCAGCCTCAGGCTCAGGAGATGAGGATTTTGTACCACAGGAACCACCAGTACACAACAAACCTACCCACACACAACATCCAGCTGAGGCAGCAAGACCGAAAGAAAAAAACACTGCTCCCCCTCCGCCAATATTAAAGAATACGACGATCACCTCTAGGTACATCTCGCAAGTTCCTGACACTATACAACATCCAGAGACCCCTAATAGAATTGAAAGTATTGAATTGAACCAGGTTTTTTCCCTCCCCCCTGCAAGGAGACGGGTGGGAGAAGGTACAAAGGGAGCAGACAAGGGAGGGTACACACTCAGAAGGAACCAGAGACAAATGAGGTATCAGTGATCAATTTGTCATCATACCGTTAAACACTACGGAATGTAAGGTTTTAAGTCTGGGAATGGGATTTGTTCCGACCAAAACATTCAATCTTTTTAATACACTGATTGATGTTAATAAATTGGTATGTAAAATTACATTAAAAAAGCATTTCTCCAAAACCCCCAATTCCCTTAGTGCTGAAAGTACTACACAGCAAAGTCCAATGGAGAATGACAGTAATAGTGTTTTGGACAAAATGGATTTTCAAGACCTGTGTAGTCTTTCAACACTAGAGGCCCTTGATTCAGTTCATGAGGAATCAGTCAAACTTAGCTCCAAGAAGGCTCCTAGGTTGAAATGCCCCTCTATGTTTTATCTAATACAAAGTAAGGGGTCCATTATTGAAAGATTTCAAAATAGAGTAGAGGCTGATCTCAGTAGGCTGCACTATATTGACAAAAAAAAAGGAACCCCAATCTCACAAGAAATTAAAGGGAAGCACTATCGGTACTTGGCAATAACATCTCAACAGTGATCAGAGCAGCCGATAAAGGGGGATCCGTGGTAGTTATGAACAGAGAGGATTTTATCAATGAAGCCCATAGGCAACTGCTCAACACCAATGATTATCAGGCCTTGAATTCAGATCCCACTATTCTCTTTAAGAGAAAACTTGAGAATTTAATTGATGATGGTGTTGAGGGAGGCTTCATTGATACAGATACTAGCAACTATCTACTGGTAACACATCCCACTACCCCCATTTTCAACCATCTACCTAAAGTCCACAAATCCCTAGAGAACGTGGTAGGTAGACCTATAGTTAGTGGCATTGGCTCACTCCTTGAACATACCTTGGAGTGGTTGGATTTAATTTTACAACCAATGGTCTCCAAATGTTGGAGTTATGTAAAGGATACAATGCACATCCTAAAATTGTTAGAGGGCATAGAGTGGAGAGAGGGATTTGTCTGACTTACGGTGGATGTCAGATCACTCTACTTCTCTCTATCCCCCATGCCAAGGACTTACAAGCCCTAACCTACTTTTTGCATAAGTACCATGGGGACGACCCTGATTTCTGTGAATATGTAATACGAGTGCCAGAGTTCCTACTGACACATAATTAGTTCGAGTTTGAGGGGATGTTCTACCTCCAGACCTGTGGGACTGCAATGGGGGAAAAATTTGCCCCCTCTTACGCCAACCTCTTTATGAGGTGGTGGGAGCAGGACCACATCTATGCAGGGGGGAGCCCCCTCGACTCGAACATAATATTCTACAGAAGGTTTATAGATGACCTTCTGTTTATATGGAAGGGAGAACAAAGTGAATTACCCTCATTTGTTGATTACCTGAACAGCAGTGATGTAGGGATTAGTTTCACATTTGAGTCCAATTCTACAAGTATCAACTACCTTGATGTAACACTCTAGGAATTCAGTGGTTAAAAAATATGCACTACAGTGTACAGGAAGCCCATTTCCGGCAATACACTGCTACACGCTAAGAGCTGCCACCCGAGGAGTGTATTCAAAGGTATTTTAAAGGGACAATTCATTTGTTTAAAATGTAACTGCTCAGAACCTGTACAATTTGAAACTGAGGCTGAACAGTTGTCCAAGAGACTGTGTACTAGGGGCTACTCGGTAAGCTCTATCAATACAGCTCTGGAGGAAGTTAGGAAACTGGACAGAAATAATTTATTTGACCCAAAAACAAGGAACAAGGAAAATAAGAGTATTGTAGATGATCTCTTTTTTATAACAGACCACTCGGATTAATATTCACAGATTTGTGGCATTATAAAAAAAACATCTCCCTTTGCTCAAAGCTGACGAGGACTTAGTGGATTTATCCACTAAATCATGCCGGTTCACATACTGATGAAATAAAACGATAGGAAACACTGTATCCCCTACCAAACTTCCTGGGAATAGACAGGAATTGTCTTGGCTCACGCATAGGGGAATGTTTAAATGCCACAATTGGAACTGTATAGCCTGTGAAAAGGTTGAGACAGGAGGTCAATTTAGTTCAATGGCCATGGGACAAGTTTTTCCAAAGAATATGTGTCTGAACTGCAGGTCTGCCTATGTAATCTATCTCATTACTTTTATTGACTGCAACAAACAGTATGTGGGCCTCAATACACGTGAGGTTAGGTCAAGAATCAGGGAACATCTCTTGATTATTAAGGTTGGAAATACGAGCACCCCTTTGGTGCAGCACTTCGTAACCGAACATGAAAAAAAATTGAGAACTTTTCGTTGGACATGCATAGAAAAAGTTCTAAGATCTCCTAGAGGAGGGGATAGAGACAAGTTGCTAGCAAAACGGGACATTTTTTGGAATTTCACTTTGAAAACCAGGTACCCATCAGGCCTAAATTCATCCTATGATCTTATTAATTATTGGGGATAACAATTAAATAGTCCATTAATGTATAGCATAGAAACAGGTCCCTACTCAAGAACAATGGGGTGCTACACAAAATACAGGTAGCCCTCAGTTTACGCCGGGGTTAGGTTCCAGAAGGAATGGTTGTAAATCGAAACTGTTGTAAATTGAAACCCAGTTTATAATGTAAGTCAATGGGAAGTGAGGGAGTTAGGTTCCAGGCCCCTCTCAAAATTGACATAAGTAACACCTAATACATTATTTTTAAAGCTTTGAAATGAAGACTTTAAATGGTAAACAGCATTATAAACCTAAAAATATACTGTAGATTGTATCATCATCAAACTAAGTTTAATAAACAAAAACATTTGCTAAACTGCACCTAATAAAATAACACACAAACACAGACTGTATCATCATCATCAATCTAAGTTTAATGAACAAAAACAAAATAATCACACAACAGACTGTATCATCATCAAACTAAGTTTAATGTAGAAAAACGTTGTTTTACTTGCATTTTTCTGCAGCTAAGGGAAGTGGCTGTTAGATCTTGTTCCTTTTAAAATGGATCCATTGCTCAGGTCTGGTTATACACTGATTAGCCTGCCTGTGTTTAATCACACAACAGACTGTATCATCATCAAATTAAGTTTAATGAACAAAAACGTTTTTTACTTGCCTTTTTCTGCAAACAGTTCTCTGGATTGAGTCTGCATCTAAGGGAAGTGGCTGCTAGATCTTGTTCCTTTGAAAGCTGATCCATTGATCATGTCTGTCTTGCTTTTCTTTGCATGTTTTTGCTGCAACACAAGCGGACAGCTCCATCTACAGGCTATTTTAATGTATGCATGTGCTAATGCTTTCAATAGCAGTCAATGCTTTTCAATAGCAAAAAAAAGGGCGTTATTCTGAAACGGTGCAAATCGAACCGTCATAAACAGAGGGCCACCTGTATATCAATAAGGGTAATCAATATATTTACAATACATAATTTATTCTATGTTTGAAGACTCCCCATTTTATAACAAATTAGGCTGTGTAGGTGAGAATTCTGTGGGGATATACATTAGGGCACCACAGTAAGATAGGGCTCTTTTACATTTAAACCATTGCATTGCTGAAACATGTCAGCTGTATGAGCTGACTCCTATCTGGATGATATCACCACTGTTTTTCTGTTTGCACTACTTTATTTTATTACCATTGTATGGATCAATAAAAACGTTTTCTTTTATCTTTACAGGTGCGCCGCTACTTCTTTCAGCTGATGACACTTTTTTACCAAAAAGCGAGCAAGCACGGTTGATTCCCTGGAGCCCTTCTTGCCTTACTGCAACACGGACTGCACCCAATAGCAAACCAAGAAAGTAAAGATACACACGCCCCCCTCCACAGATGTCTGAAGAGGGATCAAATTGGATTGGCTGATGATTGTTCCTGGAAGCCTGCATGGACGCAAGGAAGCAAAACCAAACTGAGGCAGCAGCACCCGACACGGAGGGAGCTTCAGGACACAGCCATCTTCTTCCCTAGGACCAGACTGAGTGCAGAACTGAGCGCAGGAGAGGGGGTAAGAGAGAGGGAACCTTTCTTCATTTTCATCTCTAATAGCACAGAGACAGAGGCTATTTCAGGGCAATTTGTACAAGGGTGATTTCCAGTAGTGATGCCATTCCACACACAGTCAGAGCTACACTTGCAGGGGGTAGAGTCCACAACCCTAGCAACAATACATAAAAGACCACAGTGAAATGTAGCCTGATAATGTCTTGTTTTTAGGTGCGATTAACATCATCCAAGAAAGCATTAGAAATATTATTAAAAATATATAAATTCCATTTTTTTTATTCAAATATGGCATCATTTGAATCGAATTATTAGAACATTTTGAATTGAATATTACATTTAAAGAAAGCATTAGCAATACTATTACATTAAAGGAATGTTAGAATGTTGTACAAACATTCCAATTCAAAATGAACTAATGAATTTGTAAAAATTTGTATCATTTTCAGAATGTTGCAAATCATTTGCCCATCCCTAGTCACACCCCTCTTGTGCTATGAGAATTAGAATGTTTATATGTGATACATATTCAGAACTAGGAGGTGAACATAAATTATATTTGTATACTAAGATATTTGTATGTAATACATTTATTTGAATTATGTTGATCAAGGATAATGTGCATTTGTTCTAATCTGTAGATTAATTATGCTGAAAAATCATCATAATTCCATGTAACTTTTGTGATAAAAAAAGTTGCTTTTTACTGCTTGTTGTTTATTATGCATATAAATAGGGTTTGAAAAATATGCTAAACTGTTACTAGTCTGGGGAAAATATTTACTAGTCCATGCCTTAACGTGATAGTAAACTTTTTCATGGTGCAAGATGAAAATGGAACTAATTTCTTTTCTATTGCAATATTTATTCATCCACACTTTGGAATATATGTGATATAAGTTTCGTACTGCACCGCCGGCTCTCTCTTCATTGAGTACTTTTTATTTTTTATAAGTGTTGATGAATTGCAATAAAAAATAACATAGTTTTCATTTTTTGAGCTTTCTTTGTGACAAAGTTTACCATCACTTTAACTATAAATTTGGAGTCAGCATAGGCTAAATTTTAATACAAGATTGCCTGCTTGCATTAAGAAAGTAAAACTTCTTTGTATAAACATATTCTCTTATGATCTAAAAAATAGTTTCTTCAACAGATAACTGCAAGACAGAAAAATTATTAGATGCAAGGACTCTTACTGGGGCATGAAAGACAGTTGATGTAGCAGTAGATCACTGTCTGAGGTTTAATAGATGGAAGTACACTAAGGCATAAAAAGTCAATTCACACAATATAAGCTTACTGGCAAAAGCTTGTGTGAAATGTTAGCTGGTGGCAGCCTGAGACAAGCAGACATTTCACATGGTAGCAGGCAGAGGCTGAAAAACATGGTTGATGGTAGTAGGCTAAACACATATTTTAATTGTAGATGGCTGACACTTGAAACAGTAGTAGATGACTTTAAAGACACTTCAAATGGTAGCAGCTGCAACAGATGGTAAGAGGCAGAAGCCTGACAAATATTTCAAGAGGTAGCAGGCTTCATAGACACTTCAGGTTGTAGCAGGCAGAGACATTACAAACACCTCAGATAGTAGCAGGCTAAGGTTTGAGAAACAATTGTAGTAGACTGTTGCTTGACAGACATCACATTATAAGAGGCTGAGACTTGCCTCGTAGGTCAGGTGGTATCAGACTTGACAGACAGTGCAGGAGAAAGGAAGCTAAGGCTTGATAAATACTTCAGGAGGTAGAACTCTAAGACTTGACAGATAGTTTAGTTGGTAGTAGGCTGAGGCTTCCCACACACTTCACATGGTTGTGGGCTGATGTTTGGTGCATAATTCTATTGGTTGTAGACTTGGCCAACAATTTACATGGTATCAGGCTAAGAGTTATCAGACACATGATAGCAGACTAGGGTTTGACAGATATTTCAGGTGGTAGTAAATTTGACAGTTACTTCCATTTTTATTATGCTTAGGCTTTTAAAACACTTCACATAGTAGCAGGTTGAGACTTGATAGATATTTCACATAATAGCAGGACAAAGCTTGACAAACACTTTGGGTCAAATAATGAGTGGCGCATTAATAGCTACACACAAGTGAAAAGGGGATTATAGCTGGTGTTTGCGCATGTTGGGTTTCCTGCTTTTATTAGAAGTTAAAAGTAAACGCAAACACGTGAGCGCAATTTAAGCTAGAATGATTACCGTTTCCTCAGGACTCTGGTTAACTGTTACATAAAACAAAAAAGTGTCATAAAACACATCAAAAATACCTTAGAAAGCACAGTAATAATATCTAATAACATTTATTTTAAAAAAAAAAACATTGCACAAATACGTTACAAGGGCTCAAAGATATTAGGTTTCAGGAGTTAGAAAAAAACAACATATATGTATATTTATTTACAGGCATATACAAACATCTAAACACATAAATACGTATGTACACATTTATAGATTGTGGTCTGTCACCATGTTATGACTCTCCCACTCACAAATATGGATGCTCCCTTGATCTGATTTTCAGCTATCGATGTACTCTCTCAAACTTCACAAATTTCCCATTTCCTCTTTCTGACCATCATCTCCTCATTTGCAATATCACAGCACTTCCTATTCCTTCCCTCCTTCTAGCCCTCAGTTATTTAATTTTATTATTGTTATCTTTTATTTGTAGAGCACAAACAGATTCTGCAGCGCTATAAACATAGATGGAATACAAGGTAACATTTATAGGGATCAAATAGGTAGAGGGCCCTGCCGAGAGTTGCACTGTTGTAGTCAGCTCTTATGAAGGTGGCCTGCAAACAGTTGGGTTCTTAGGCTTACATGCTAAGAGGGTTCAGGGGGATAGAGGAACTGGGGTTAGGAAAGTTTAGTGTAGGTTGTATGCATTTCTGAAGAGTAGAGTCTTTAGGGAGCGAGGCAGAGAGTTCTACAAGATGGGAGCCTGTCTGAAGAAGTCCTGTAAATAGGAATGTGAGGAGGTAATAAGAGAGGGGGAGAGTAAAAGGTCATGAGCAGAGTGAAGGGGACGGGAGGGAGAGTATCTAGAGACAAGGAAGGAGATGTAGAGCAGTGCAGTTGAGGGCTTTGTATTTTTAGAGTGAGAACTTTGTGTTTTATTCTGAAGGCAAGAGGAAGCCAGTGAAGGGATTGGCAGAGAGGTGCAGCAGATGAAGAGCAAGATGTAAGGAAGATGAGCCTGGCAGAGGCATTCATTATGGATTTTAAAGGATCTAGGCGGCAGCTAGGGAGTTCAGATAGAGCGGAGTTGCAGGAGTCGTGGCGGGAAAGGAATAGAGAGTGGATTAAAAACATAATTTATATAAGAACTTACCTGATAAATTCATTTCTTTCATAGTGGCAAGACTCCATGAGCAAGTGATGTATGGGATATAATATAGACCAGAAAAAAAAGGCAACTGGTTAAAAACTAAAATATATATTTTTATTACTTCCACTTAAAATCATGGCTTAAAATTAAAAAAAACATGGCACAGACAGATAGACACGTCTAACATGTTTCGGCCCTGACTGGCCTTATTCATAGACTCTCCTTGTCAGTCTCAGCTGTGTGGTTTTATTCCTCTCTCTCTTGTTTGATATTGCAAATGATATTGCTGTAATTTGATATAGCAAATGATATTGCTATAATTGTGGGATAAACAAATATACAGAAACACTGACAACACAAGCAATAGTCACTGTCAGAGATCTTTATAGTACTTCACACCTTAACACTATTTAAGGACAAATTGACAGTAGTGTAATAAAGTATATTATACAAACATGGCTACTAGTAATTACTATTCATTATTAACCCTTGAGGAACTAGAGAAAAGCAGACCCACACTAAAGGATATATTTAACCCTGAAAATGAAATTAAAGAAATCTCAGAGGTTTTTTTATTGATGGAAAAGGCATTAATGAGAGAATATCAAACATGGTGGGATATAAAATGCCTGGAAAAGTATGTTGATTTGAATATGATACCTAGGGGCCTGAGGTTAAAGAAAAGGCCTACTTTCCCAATGGTTGATGATGCCTTCCTTGCAGAATGGAATGATATACTCACCGAGTGCTCAATAAGACTTATGCATCTAATTATTAAACAAAAGAAAATAAAGCTGATAGAGGCAAGACAACCTATACAAGACATACAAAAAGACCTTATTGAGTTTGTGGGACACAATCAGTATGAAAAACTTGACAATCTACTCAAACAGACAGTGGATAATATGAAAAAAGACATTGACAAACTAAAATTTCGGAAATTTACAAGGGACTCCGAGGATTATGCCTATAACAGGGTCTATCTTAAAAATTCCCAACAAAATAGGAGACACAGACGACAACGCAGACAGCACAAAGGGGGAGATCAAGAGCCTAAAGAGCCAAACAGACAACAACAACAGTCCATACCAAATAAAAAACAAGTCACCTTTTCTGACACTGACCCTGAGTCCAATGATGAAATAGAAGTACAAGACTTTGTGAACTTTATGACAAGTGGACCCTCATCTGATGAGGCAGAATTGAATAATGAAGTTGATATAATGCATATAATGCACTCACCAGACCCACACCTTACTCAACCCTTACAGGCTAATACCAATGGGGGCATACTCAAACATAAACCTAGACAGACCAGTAAAAATAGATATGTAAGAGCCTTAGATAATGAGGGACAGAACAGACAAGGGGCCAATACTGAGCAGCCGCAGGTTTTTCAAGAGGCCGTGGCCGGACAGGGAGGAGGAGGAAGGGGGAGAGGAGGGATACACAGACCCCAAACAATACAGGGGGGAGACCAGCCCTTAGCACAGAGAGAAAGATACACACTAAGGAGGGGGAAGCAGAACAGATACAAGGTGTAAAAGTTGTTAATTTGTCTTCTGTTACTCTAGAAGAATCAGATAGCAATCCATTTAGAGCCTCAATTATAGCGTATGAACGCTATATTGACAACCTGTTAATGGTTTGGTCAGGCACAGAGGAAGAGAGTGTATAATTAGATGTAGAACATCTAAACCAAAATAGGGCAGGTTTACAGTTTACACATGTCTTTGAAAGCAAAAAGGTGTCATATTTAGAAGTAGAATTGGAAGGGAACATAGAAGATGGAACAGTAATATTGACTCTTTTTGTAAAACCTATTGCTGCTAATGCCCTTTTACACGCAAAGAGTTGTCATCCACGCCATATGAATTACGGCATGGCAAAGGGCCAGTTCATTAGGTTAAAATGTAACTGTTCTAGAGAAGTTGATTATCAAGCAGAAAGTAAGATAAAAAATGGAAAAAGCGTAAAGCCAGGGGTTATCCAGAGGGGCCCTTACGTAAAGCTTATTCTGAGGTCCAGAGAATCCCTAGAGCTGACCTGCTTAAACCTAAACTACAAAGAACAAACAGAGAGATGAGTGAGATAACCGTTGTGACTAATTATACCAACCAATATAGACAAGTTTGTGATGTTATCAAGAGAAATTTGCCAATTTTGAGGGCTGATGAAGCGCTGAAAACTGTGATAGACAAAGGCTGCTGTTTTGTTTCTAAAAGAAACTTAACAATAGGCAACATTGTCTCACCCAGCGCTCTCAAGAAACCAAAGAAAAAAATAGCTGGCTTAGCTGTAAAGGCCATTACAGATGTGGTTTACATGGTTGTACAGCTTGTAGTTATACTACAACTGGTAAAGTATTCCAGTCAAGCTACTCACAACGTGTTTTTGATTGCAATTTCTGCACAAATTGTCGTTCAGAGTTTGCAATATATCTGATAACCTGTTCCTCTTGTCAGAAACAGTATGTAGGATGTACAACGCGAGAAACACGAGAGCATATACGTGAGCATCTTAATGATATTGAGAGAGGAAGGACAGCAACAGGGGCATCAAAGCATTTCATCTATGAACATAGAGGCAGTGCCAAAACATTCACCTTGATGATCATAGACATCATAAAAAACAAACCTAGGGGAGGTAGTAAAATCAAGGAGCTCTACAAGCATGAGGCATTTTGGATTTTCAAGCTATATACACGTATGCCAAATGGCATGAATATTGAGACAGATTTGATTAACCATTGGTAATCAATTGCTTGAAAATACAATGCTAACTAGGCACTACATAAGGTCCATTTATGTCAAAATACTGTTAAACACATAGGCCTAGATTTAGAGTTGGGCGGTAGCCGTCAAAACCAGCGTTAGAGGCTCCTAACACTGGTTTTTACCGCCCTCTGGTATTTGGAGTCAGTCAGGAAAGGGTCTAACGCTCACTTTCCAGCCGCGACTTTTCCATACCGCAGATCCCCCTACGCCATTTGCGTAGCCTATCTTTTCAATGGGATCTTCCTAACGCCAGTATTTAGAGTCTTGGCTGAAGTGAGCGTTAGAAATCTAAAGACAAAATTCCAGCCGCAGAAAAAAGTCAGTAGTTAAGAGCTTTTTGGGCTAACGCCGGTTTATAAAGCTCTTAACTACTGTGCTCTAAAGTACACTAACACCCATAAACTACCTATGTACCCCTAAACCGAGGTCCCCTCACATCGCCACCACTCTATTAAAATTTTTTAACCCCTAATCTGCCGACCGCACACCGCTGCCACCTACGTTATCCCTATGAACCCCTAATCTGCTTCCCCTAACACCGCCGACCCCTGTATTATATTTATTAACCCCTAATCTGCCGCCCCCAACGTCACCGCCACCTACCTACAATTATTAACCCCTAATCTGCCGACCGGAGCTCACCGCTACTATAATAAAGTTACTAACCCCTAATCCGCCTCACTCCCGCCTCAATAACCCTATAATAAATAGTATTAACCCCTAATCTGCCCTCCCTAACATCGCCAACACCTAACTTCAAGTATTAACCCCTAATCTGCCGACCGGAGCTCACCGCTACTATAATACATTTATTAACCCCTAAAGCTAAGTCTAACCTTAACCCTAACACCCCCCTAAGTTAAATATAATTTAAATCTAACAAAATAAATTAACTCTTATTAAATAAATTAATCCTATTTAAAGCTAAATACTTACCTGTAAAATAAACCCTAATATAGCTACAATATAAATTATAATTATATTGTAGCTATTTTAGGATTAATATTTATTTTACAGGCAACTTTGTAATTATTTTAAACAGGTACAATAGCTATTAAATAGTTAATAACTATTTAATAGCTAAAATAGTTAAAATAATTTCAAAATTACCTGTAAAATAAATCCTTACCTAAGTTACAATTAAACCTAACACTACACTATCAATAAATTAATTAAATACAATACCTATAATTATCTACAATTAAACCTAACACTACACTATCAATAAATTAATTAAATACAATATCTACAAATAAATACAATGAAATAAACTAACTAAAGTACAAAAAATAAAAAAGAACTAAGTTACAAAAAATAAAAAAATATTTACAAACATTAGAAAAATATTACAACAATTTTAAACTAATTACACCTACTCTAAGCCCCCTAATAAAATAACAAAGCCCCCCAAAATAAAAAAATGCCCTACCCTATTCTAAATTAAAAAAGTTCAAAGCTCTTTTACCTTACCAGCCCTGAAAAGGGCCCTTTGTGGGGCATGCCCCAAAGAATTCAGCTCTTTTGCCTGTAAAAAAAAAAACATACAATACCCCCCCCAACATTACAACCCACCACCCAGATTGAGCTCGCATTCTATTATCTGATCTGAACAGGGGGCTTAGAGTAGGTGTAATTAGTTTAAAATTGTTGTAATATTTTTCTAATGTTTGTAAATATTTTTTTTTTTTGTAACTTAGTTCTTTTTTATTTTTTGTACTTTAGTTAGTTTATTTCATTGTATTTATTTGTAGATGTTGTATTTAATTAATTTATTGATAGTGTAGTGTTAGGTTTAATTGTAACTTAGGTTAGGATTTATTTTACAGGTAATTTTGAAATTATTTTAACTATTTTAGCTATTAAATAGTTATTAACTATTTAATAGCTATTGTACCTGTTTAAAATAATTACAAAGTTGCCTATAAAATAAATATTAATCCTAAAATAGCTACAATATAATTATAATTTATATTGTAGCTATATTAGGGTTTATTTTACAGGTAAGTATTTAGCTTTAAATAGGAATAATTCATATAATAAGAGTTAATTTATTTTGTTAGATTTAAATTATATTTGACTTAGGGGGGTGTTAGTGTTAGGGGTAGACTTAGCTTTAGGGGTTAATCCATTTATTAGACTAGCGGCGAGATCCGATCGGCAGATTAGGGGTTAATTATTGTAGGTAGCTGGCGGCAACGTTGTGGGGGGGCAGATTAGGGGTTAATAAATATAATATAGGGGTCGGCGGTGTTAGGGGCAGCAGATTAGGGGTACATAGGTATAATGCAGGTTGCGGCGGTATACAGAGCGGCAGATTAGGGGTTAAAAAAAATATGCAGGGGTCAGCGGTAGCGGGGGTGGCAGATTAGGGATTAATAAGTGTAAGGTTAGGGGTGTTTAGACTCGGGGTTCATGTTAGGGTATTAGGTGCAGACATAGGAAGTGTTTCCCCATAGTAAACAATGGGGCTGCGTTAGGAGCTGAACGCTGCTTTTTTGCAGGTGTTAGTTTTTTTTTCAGCTCAAACTGCCCCATTGTTTTCTATGGGGGAATCGTGCATGAGCACGTTTTTGAAGCTGGCCGCGTCCGTAAGCAACGCTGGTATTTAGAGTTGCAGTGGCGGTAAATATGCTCTACGCTCCCTTTTTTGGAGCCTAACGCAGCCATTCTGTGAACTCTAAATACCAGCTGTATTTAAAAGGTGCGGGGGAAAAAAAGCACGCGTAGCTAACGCACCCCTTTGGCCGCAGAACTCTAAATCTAGCCGATAGATATTAGGAACAACATAATAGCGTAGCTTTGGGGCTCACTTTATAGGAACTAGTAGCAAGTAAGCAAACAACAAATAATTGTCCTTAAATGGCTCGCTTTTGGAGTGTATTTGTGTTAACAATTAACAGAGATTTTATATAAGTGCGAAAATAGCACTACCTACAAATGAGACTAAACTCAGCATAATCCAAAATTTGAGGTTGGGTGTTAATAACAGATATAAAGTAATACCTATAGCTAAGGTGAGTTCAAGCTGTATCATAAATACAAAAATGCAATTCTATACATAATTGAAATGTAGACATATAGATATATATATATATCTTTGTTTAAGCAACTATTTTGCAGGGATACAACAAATACAAAAATTAAAGCTATATAGGTAAAAAAACAAAAGTGGTAACAATTATCAATTGCTTTATGTACAGAGAAATTGGTGCATTTTTCTTAGAAATATATAGAGCAGATAAGTATAGTATCTTATATATTTAATATTAAGAAGCACATAGATTTAGAATGAGTATATACAGCTTACATTATCATCAAGGGTTAACAATAAAATAGAGGCATAGCACAGACTACCAATCAAACAAGAGAGAGTGGAATAAAACCACACAGTTGAGATTGACAAGGAGAGTCTATGAATAAGGCCAGTCAGAGCCGAAACATGTTAGACGTGTCTATCTGTCTGTGCCATGTTTTTTTTAATTCTAAGCCATGATTTTAAGTGGAAGTAATAAAGATATATTTTTTAGTTTTTAACCAGGTGCCGTTTTTTTCTGGTCTAAGTTACATATACGGCATAGGAGAGTGCCGCCCAGCCTGGTTATTTGAAAACTAATTTTCTGTCATTCCCCATGGATGGAGGGGTATCCCACAATACCTGTTAAGAGGCCCGCCAGGACCGGTGACACCCAAACCTGCCAAGAATCAATACCCCTTCAAGCACACAGCAAGTGGAGGCCATGGCTGCTACCCGATACCAGAGGCAAGTGAAAGTCACATGACCGGAGGGCCGAGTGACATCAGACGCCGAGACTGGTGAGAGGAGTTGTAGCTGAGCGGCAACAGTCGGTCTTGAAAACCGAATAACCAGAGGAGGAGAGCCGCTGAAAGCTTGCAGCAGAACAGCCTAATACACTTGACAGAGGAAGAGGGGTTATCATCTGGAGAGAAAAAATCAGGACCGCTGAGGACCGAAGGGTGTCACCGAGAGTGGTAAGATCTTTCTAAGCTCTTCATAATTGCAAAACTTATGTTGGTATGGGATATAATACCCAAGAGTCACTAGAGAGGGTGGTATAAATAAAAACAGCTATTTCCGCTGAGAAATTAAATCCCAATTTTTAAAAAAAAAAAACTCAAATCAAAGGCATTAGAATCAAGCTGAGACAACTGCACAAATAATGTTTCTACCAAAGGCTGCTTTTACAAAAAAAAATGGTAAGATTAGAAAAAATATGCAAAGAAGAGTTGCTGCTTTGCAAATCTGATCAACTGAAGCTTCATTCTTGAAAGACCAAGAAGTGGCAACTGATTTAGTAGAATGAGCTGTAATTCTCTGAGGTAGAGATTGCCCTGCCTCCAGATAAGCTTTGTGAATCTAAAGTCTTAACCAAAAAAACAGAGAAATAACAGAGGCTTTCTGACTTTTCCTGGAGCCAGAAAAAATAACAAATAGACTAAAAATCTTTCTGAAATCTTAAGTAGCCTGAACATAATATTTCAAAGATCTTATCACATCCAAAGAATGTAAAGACCCTTCAAATGTATTCTTAGGATTAGGACGTAAAAAAAGAAACAACAATTTCCCTAATGATGTTGATAGAATTCACAACTTTAGGCACAAATATAAATGAAAACAGCAAAACAACTTTATCTTGATTGAAAATCAGATTATGAAACTCACAAGAGAGAGCAGACAATACAGAAACTCTTTAAGCAGAAGAGATAGCCAAAATAAATAACACTCCAAGAAAGAAATTAATGTCCAGAGAATGCATAGGGGAGTGTCAATCAACCCGATCGTACTTGATTGGGTTGATTTCCAGCGATGTCTGCTCAGAGCAGGTGGACAGTGTTATGGAGCAGCAGTCTTTATACTGCTGCTTCATAACTGCTGTTTCTCGCGAGCCTGTAGGCTCGCCAGAAACATGGGGCATCAAGCTCCATTTGGTGCTTGATACATATGCCCCATAGGCTCAAAAAGAGGAGCCTGTAATATTTTAAAACAAAAATTAAGACTCCAAGGAGGAGAAATAGATTGAAAAAATAGGTTTAATATAAAAGAAAGCCTGAACAAAACAGTGAATATCAAGAAGTTTAGCAATCTTGCTATGAAATAAAACAGAAAGAGTAGAAATTTGTCCTTATTTGCAGACAAAACCTTTATCCAAACGATCCTGAGGAAACTATAAAATCCTAAGAATTCTAAAAGAATGCCATCATTAAATATACATTTTCCAAACCCGAAAATAAATTCTTCTTGAAACAAATTTACGAGTTTGTATCATATTGCTAACAACTGAGTCAGAGAAACCTCTATGACTAAGCACTTAAGCGTTCAATTTCCATGCCATTAAATTTAGAGATTTGAGATCCTGATGGAAAAAACGGCCCCTGAAACAGAAGGACTGGCCTTAAGGAAAGTGGCCAAGGCTGGCAACTGGAAATTCTGACAAGGTACTCATACTAAAACCTGAGAGGCCAAGCTGGTGCTATCAGAAACACATAACATTGTACCATTATGATCTTGGAGATTACCCTTGGAAAAAGAACCAGAGGCGAAAAAATTTAAGCAGATTGGTAAAAAAACAAGGAACTGCTAGAGCATCCACCAGCTCCGCCTGCGGATCCTTGGACCTGGAAAGGTATCTGGAAAGCTTCTCATTTAGATGAGAGACTATAAGATCTATTGCTGGAAGACCCGACATCTGTAGAAGATGAAAAAAACACATCAGGATGGGGAGAACTCCCCCCGGATATAAAGTCTGATGGCTGAGATAATCGCCTCCCCAATTTTCTACACCTGGGATATGAATCGCAGAAATCAGACAAGAGTTGGATTCCATCCAAGAAAGTATCCAAGATACTTCCTCCATAACTGAAGGACTGTGAGTCCCTCCTAAATGATTGACATATACCACTGTGGTGATATTGTCTGTTTAAAAACAAATGTAAAAGTTGTCTCTTCCATAGAGACCACGTCTGAAGAGCCCTGAAAATAGCATGGAGTTCTAAAATATTGATTGGTAACCTTGCCACATGAGGTTTCCAAACCCCTAGTGCTGCCAGAGACTCTCAAACAACTCCCCCACCTAAAAACATGCATCTGTTGAGAATACAGACCAGGTAGGATGAACAAATGAGGCCCCATGAGCAATAAGGTTATAGTCCAACCAAATCAGAGGGAAAAGAATGTTGGGATTTAAGTATATCAGTTGTGATATTGTGATATCTGAAAATAATCCCTGCACCTATGTTGCAACATGCAAAGTTATAGAGGCCTCAAACGAAAATGAGCAAAGAGGATCGCACCTGATTTTTCAGCCATGAGACTTAAAACTTCAATGCACAATATCACTGAAGAAAATAATAGAGACTGAAGGTTTTAAACAAACTAAAATTAACTGCATTCATCTCTAGTCTATTAGAGAAAGAACCATAGATACTAAAATCTATCTGGAAACCTAAAAAGGTGTCCATTGTCTAAGGAATCAAAAAACATTATTGTAAATGTATCCTTCAACCATGTCTTGAATAAAACACACAAGTTGTTCCAAGTGAGATTCTGCTGAATGAAAAGATTCAAGCTAGTACCAAATGTCATCCAAATAAAGAAACACTTTAATAATCTGCTCTCTGAATAGAAATAGAAGGGCACCAAGAATCTTTGAAAAGAATCTCTGAGCTGCCACTAGCCCAAAAGGACAGGCGACAAATTGATAATGCTTATCTAGAAAAAAAGAATCTCAGAAAACAATAGTGGTCTGAAAGAACAAAAAATAAGCCTCCTGTAAGTCTATTGTAGACAAGAAATAACCTTGCTAAACAGAAAGGCAAAATAGTCCCTATAGTCACCATCTGGAAAACTGTGACTCTTACAAAACGATATAAAATTTTCAGATCCAGTATTGGTCTGAACAAAGAAAAAATTATTTAGGACAAAGAATAGATTTGAATAGAAAACCCAAACTCTGTTCCTGCAGAGTAACTGGAACCATCACCCCTGAAAACTCTAAATCTGAAACACATTTCAGAAAAACCTGAGCTTTTCACAGTTATAACATGGAAAAAAATCTTCTCATGTAAGGTTTTTATTCTGAAACCTAAACAATACCCCTGAGAAAAATAATATTCTGAATCCACTGATTTGGACAGAAACCAAAAGTGTTGAAATAAATACAATCTGCCCCCCCCCCACCAAAAGAACTGGATAAAAGGCTGTACCTTCCTGCAGTCTTAGGGGCTGAAATTAGTTTAATTATAAGGCTTGGAATTTACTCGAATTCAGAAAAAAAATCTAAAATCAGAGCTAGAGGCCTTAGGGGAATAGAAAAAAAACAATTAGAAGTTTAAAAAATTATCCTTAGATTTCTAAACTTCGGGCAGAAAAGACTCCCTTCCCCTGAGAAATAGAGGAGATAATAAAATCCAATAGAAAGCCTTTAATAATTACTATTCTAAAATAATAAGATAGTGATCTAAATTAAACACAATGGCCCCTAGTTATCAAGCCGTCAACCTCAAATACGCTGGAATTCCGCAGCGTATTTGTGGCGAGGCTGATTCGCCTTAGTTATCAAAGGCTAGAGACCGGCAAAAGTAGAATTTAGTGACGTAAACTTCGATCCGCCGGACTCAGTCCGGCACAATCTGACTACTTTTGCTAGTTATCAAAAAACTAGCAGGTACGCTCGGCACTTTTACGGCCCAGCGTACCTGGTTTTCAATCCGCCGCCCTGGAGGCGGCGGATCCCATAGGAATCAATGGGAGTCTGACCATAGCGAAAGTAAAAGTTCGCTGCTGCCAGACATCCCATTGATTTCTATGGGAGATGTCTACACCTAACACCCTAACATGTACTCCGAGTCTAAACACCCCTAATCTTCCCCCCCTACACCACCGCAACTAAATAAAGTTATTACCCCCTAAACCGCCGCTCCAGGAACCCACCGCAACTATAATATATATATTAACCCCTAAACTGCCGCTCCCGGAGCCCACCGCAAGCTACTCTATACATATTAACCCCTAAACCGCCGCTCCCGGAGCCCACCACAACTATAATATATGTATTAACCCCTAAACCGCCGCTCCCGGAGCCCACCGCCACCTACATTATACCTAGTAACCCCTATCCTGCCCCCCCTATACCGCTGCCCTCTATAATAAAGTTATTAACCCCTATCTTGCCGATCCCGCACCTCGCCGCAACTAAATAAATAGTTTAACCCCTAAACCGCCGCTCCCAGACCCGCGCAACCTATATTAAATTTATTAACCCCTATCCTGCCCCCCTACACCGTCGCCACCTATAATAAATTTATTAACCCCTATCCTGCCCCCCACTACACCGCCGCCACTGTAATAAAATTATTAACCCCTAAACCTAAGTCTAACACTAACCCTAACACCCCCCCTAACTTAAATATTAATTAAATAAATCTAAATAATATTTCTATTATGAACTAAATTAATCCTATTAAAAGCTAAATACTTACATTTAAAATAAACCCTAATATAGCTACAATATAAATAATAATTATATTGTAGCTATCTTAGGATTTATTTTTATTTTACAGGCATCTTTCAATTTATTTTAACTAGGTACAATAGCTATTAAATAGTTATTAACTATTTCATAGCTTACCTAGCTAAAATAAAGAGAAATTTACCTGTAAAATAAAAACTAACCTAAGTTACAATTACACCTAACACTACACTATACTTAAATAAATTATTCCTATTTAAAACTAAATACTTACCTGTAAAATAAACCCTAAGATAGCTACAATGTAATTAATAATTACATTGTAGCTATCTTAGGATTTACATTTATTTTACAGGTAACTTTGTATTTATTTTAGCTAGTTAGAATAGTTATTAAATAGTTATTAACTATTTAATAACTACCTAGCTAAAAGAAATACAAAATTACCTGTAAAATAAATCCTAACCTAAGTTACAATTAAACCTAGCACTACACTATCTTTAAATGAATTAAATAAATTAAATACAAATAACTACAATTAAATACAATTACATAAACTAACTAAAGTCCAAAAAAAAAGCTAAGTTACAAAAAATAAAAAAAATAAGTTACAAACATTTTAAAAATATTACAACAATTTTAAGCTACTTACACCTAATCTAAGCCCCCTAATAAAATAACAAAGCCCCCAAAATAAAAAAACATGCCCTACCCTATTCTAAATTAAAAAGTTCAAAGCTCTTTTAACTTACCAGCCCTTAAAAGGGCCTTTTGTGGGGGCATGCCCCAAAGAATTCAGCTCTTTTGCCTGTAAAAGAAAAATACAACCCCCCCCCAACATTAAAACCCACCACCCACATACCCCTAATCTAACCCAAAACCCCCTTAAAATAACCTAACACTAATCCCCTGTTCCGAAAGAAGGATATTCCGCGTCGGCGGAATAAAGATTGAAGACCCGGCTTGGAAGATGACATCGCCGGATAGAAGACTTCTTCAGCGCCTCTTGGAAGATGACATTGCCCGGATGGAAGAGTTTTTCAGCGCCGCTGAGGATCACTTCTGCCGCTCCGGGTCTCCTCTTCGGTTCCATCGCTGCTCAGCTGAGTGAAGACGACTAAAGGTAGGATGATCTTCAGGGGATTAGTGTTAGGTTATTTTAAGGGGGGTTTGGGTTAGATTAGGGGTATGTGGGTGGTGGGTTTTAATGTTGGGGGGGTTGTATTTTTCTTTTACAGGCAAAAGAGCTGAATTATTTGGGGCATGCCCCCACAAAAGGCCCTTTTAAGGGCTGGTAAGGTAAAAGAGCTTTGAACTTTTTTCATTTAGAATAGGGTAGGGCATTTTTTTTATTAGGGGGCTTAGATTAGGTGTAAGTAGCTTAAAATTGTTGTAATATTTTTAAAATGTTTGTAACTTATTTTTTTTATTTTTTGTAACTTAGCTTTTTTTTGGACTTTAGTTAGTTTATGTAATTGTATTTAATTGTAGTTATTTGTATTTAATTTATTTAATTCATTTAAAGATAGTGTAGTGTTAGGTTTAATTGTAACTTAGGTTAGGATTTATTTTACAGGTAATTTTGTATTTCTTTTAGCTAGGTAGTTATTAAATAGTTAATAACTATTTAATAACTATTCTAACTAGTTAAAATAAATACAAAGTTACCTGTAAAATAAATATAAATCCTAAGATAGCTACAATGTAATTATTAATTACATTGTAGCTATCTTAGGGTTTATTTTACAGGTAAGTATTTAGTTTTAAATAGGAATAATTTATTTAAGTATAGTGTAGTGTTAGGTGTAATTGTAACTTAGGTTAGTTTTTATTTTACAGGTAAATTTCTCTTTATTTTAGCTAGGTAAGCTATTAAATAGTTAATAACTATTTAATAGCTATTGTACCTAGTTAAAATAAATTGAAAGTTACCTGTAAAATAGAAATAAATCCTAAGATAGCTACAATATAATTATTATTTATATTGTAGCTATATTAGGGTTTATTTTAAAGGTAAGTATTTAGTTTTAAATAGGATTAATTTAGTTCATAATAGAAATATTATTTAGATTTATTTAATTAATATTTAAGTTAGGGGGGTGTTAGGGTTAGTGTTAGACTTAGGTTTAGGGGTTAATAATTTTATTACAGTGGCTGCGGTGTAGTGGGGGGCAGGATAGGGGTTAATAAATTTATTATAGGTGGCGACGGTGTAGGGGGGCAGATTAGGGGTTAATACATTTAATATAGGTTGCGGCAGGGTCTGGGAGCGGCGGTTTAGGGGTTAAACTATTTATTTAGTTGCGGCGAGGTGCGGGATCAGCAGGATAGGGGTTAATAACTTTATTATAGAGGGCGACGGTATGCGGGGGCAGGATAGGGGTTACTAGGTATAATGTAGGTGGTGGTGGGCTCCGGGAGCAGCGGTTCAGGGGTTAATACATTTATCAGAATTGTTGCGGCAGGGTCTAAGAGCGGCGGTTTAGGGGTTAATACATTTATAAGAGTTGCGGCAGGGTCTAGGAGCGGCGGTTTAGGGGTTAATACATTTATAAGTTGCAGCGGGGTCTAGGAGCGGCGGTTTAGGGGATAGTAACTTTATTTAGTTGCGGGGGGCTCCGGGGGCGCTGGTATAGGGGGTAGAACAGTGTAGTTAGTGTGGGTGCTTAGTGACAGGCTAGCAATAAAGCTGGGAAAAAGCCGAAGAGCAGCGAGATCGGATGAGTGATAACTCTCACAGTCCGCTGCTCATGGCCCTGCAGCTTTTTGACAGCTTTATTTGATAACTTAGGCGAAATTTTTCAGGTCCGCGGCGGCGATGTGAGGCGAGCTTAGGCGGGCGTATTGGGCCGGCGAAGGCAGGAAAGTTGACACGTTGATAACTTACCCCCAATATCAGAGATTTAAGCCATAAAACTTTTCTAGTAAAATGGCAAAAAACTAAGATTTAAAATCAGATAAAATTACATAAAATACAGCATCATAAATGAAATGATTAGCATGATGAAGTAAAAGAACAATGCTTAGACAATTTAAGATCTGATAACAAAAAAGTTGAAACAGCAGCAACATCAGCCATAGAAATGACAGGATAAAAAATATGGCCAATATGTAAATATGCTTCTCTTAAAGGGACACTGAACCCAAATTTTTTCTTTTGTGATTCAGATAGAGCATGCAATTTTAAGCAACTTTCTAATTTACTCCTATTATCAAATTTTCTTCATATTCTTGGTATGTTTATTTGAAAAGCAAGAATGTAAGTTTAGATGCCAGCCAATTTTTGGTGAACAACCTGGGTTGTCATTGGTGATTGGACAGCACCAATAAACAAGTGCTGTCCATGGTTCTGAACCAACCATTTGCTGGCTCCTTAGCTTAGATGCCTTATTTTTCAAATAAAGATAGCAAGAGAACAAAGAAAAATTGATAATAGAAGTAAATTAGAAAGTTGCTTAAAATTGCATGCTCTATCTGAATCATGAAAGACAAAAATTAAGATAGGAAACAATCTTCCTAACTAAGGGATCCCTAAAAGAAGACATATCTTCCACAGGATAGATTTACATTCAGTAAGAGAAGAAATAGCCATAGGAAAAGGATATAGTTTTTTAAACCAAGAAGAAAGGTAAAAATAAGCACAAAGTTTAGAATTCTTGCTAAACATATGATAAATAGCATCTGGAATAAGAAAAACGTCAAGAGTTACCTCAGAAGCTTAAAAAAAACAGAATTCAAACATTTGCTATTCTTGTTATCAAGAGGTCTAGAATCCTCAATACTCAAAGTAAACAATTCCTTAATAAAGAATGAATATATTCAATTGAAAAGGTTGATTTTTCAAAAATTAATCTCTGGAATAGGATCCTCTGAGTCAGAGAAAACCACATCAGCAGAAATACTACTGTATGCTGTCGTCCCACCATTTGGGAAATTAGATGGAGAATGGGCATCCAGCTATTTAAACCCCTCATCACTCACTATAGATGCCTACTGGGAGCCCCTACTCTTATAAAGACGAGACATATGACTTCTTGGGAGACTGAGCTACGACAGACCCACACAGCATTAGAATGGACCAAAGCTATCACAATGACTAAGTCTGCACTGCACTGTGTGACAATGTATGAACTCTACTTCAAAATCATCACTAGGTGGCATCTTACCCTGACTAAGTTACAGACCTTATACCCTGACCACTCATCAGTTTGCTGGAGGGGCTGTGGGGAGGTGGGCACCCCCCTCCACATATGGTGGTCGTGCACCAGACTTAAACTGCTTTGGACCAAATTGAGTACTGCATTTGTTGCACTGGGCTTACCGGTAGTTATTGGCCTGAGCTTGGCCCTGCTCCACATAGGGATAAAAAAATTGCCCAACCCCCAAAGATACCTCTTTATTTACTTGCTAACTTCAGTTAAAATGCTGATAGCCTGGAATTGGAAGAAGATACATTCTCCGAGATGGAAGGGAGTGGTAGACTATGTGAACTATGCTAAATCCATGGAAGACTATGTCTTTAGAATGAGGAAACAGTCAGCTGAATTCAGCCTTATCTGGGAACCCTGGGAGACCTACCTGTCACAGAGTAAACAGTAGAGACCGCTCCCCCTCGAGCGACTAACTATAATGATCCCTACGATGGCCCCTAGAGGAAGCACCTTACTATGAGTGATTTGCGGTGCCCTAGCTTGAGATGAGTGACCACTGCCCTTATAAATGTCCCCTTCCCTCCCCTTCCCCCTCCTCCCCCCCCCCCCCCTCCTGACAAATAAATACTGACTCCAGTTTATCTATGCAATACCCGTTAGTACATCCTTGTAATCTCGATCTGTAAGTGTATCTGGGTATGACGACATATGCTGCATACCTCTGTTAATTAGAATGTTTTCTTTAGAGTACAGATACATTGCAATATAATCATCTTTGATCTGTTAGACAGACAATGAAGGTAATTCATGACCTCTACAAAATATTAATGGAAATGTATCAAACGTCATAATGCCTGCTACAAATCTGTATTGCTCTATCTTTATAAGTTGTATATGGAAGTTTATGATATTATATTGTTATTGCAATTTTGCCTACAATAAAGGAAAAGTTTATTAAAAAATAAAAAAAGAATAGAAATAAGGCCAGTAACATCAGCAAGAGGTATGCTGAATCCAATCTAAATGGTTCCTTGAAAAAAGGGACTTTTAGATGTGGAAAAAAAACGGTGCTTCATGTGTAAATACATTACACATGGCACCACTAGTATAATGTCGAACACTACTGGGGTACAGTTTCCTATAATGAGCAGATTATCTTGCTAAACTTCACATGTGGTATATGTTCTCACATGCGAATGTGGGCTCCAATATTTTGTAAGAACCTGTAGAATGGTCAGGGTAAGATGGAGCGAGCATCTTATAAATGTGAAGTCTAAATCACTGAAACATAGTGTCCCTAGACATATTTTTTAAGAACACACACCAGGGACCTGTAATTTAACCATTACCCCTTTAGAAAGTATCTCTGGAAGTCGTCTGTCCAATAGGTTCACCAGACTTGGACAGAGAGAGACTTTTTGGATTTATAAATTTAACACACTTTTCCAAATGGTCTCAATGAAGTTATCAATTCAGCAGGTTTTGCTTAACTAGATATCTGAATATGAGCATATTTCAATAGACCCATGTCCTGCTTCTTTTGGAATGATTTAGGCTATTTTCCAAATATTGGTATCGATTTCTTTATATATTTGTAAACCGGAGTCTCATTCTCGGGTTGTCACCCCTGTTTAAACTTGGTTTCCATAAATATATATATATTGTGCTATATATAGGAGAGTATCCTTTTCTATATATACATTTTATTTTTGAAATTATTATTTATATATTATTATATTATTATATATTTTTTTACCAGCCGCACATATTATCTGACACTTTATTATATTGTTTTTTATATTTATATTCATAATAAGACCAATTTTGGTCACCACCACTTATAGGTTTTTTATCATACGCCTTTAGGTACACCATTACACTCATTTATACTTCATAAGTATCATCATTTTACTATTTTATATCTTTCTACCTATTACATTCATATCATTCATTGATCGTAGTTTTGGTATCCACCATAGGGTTATAGGTACACACTAGTCATTTATGCATTCTGATATACATGGGAGTTGTTTGTATGTTGTAGATAGGCCAGTCTCTTTACATGTCACGAACATGAGCTGTACTTTTAGCCAATTAGAGTCATGCAATACATTAATACATTGATGCAAGCAATGTTGGCTTAGACATTGCTATAGCTACCCCATAGCGGTCACATATAGTATAACTTTCCGGTTTTTGTATATATGTTTTAACATATATGGGGGATGCCTATTTGTTGTGGAGTTATGATAGACCAGTATATCTATACGTCATTAATATGGGACATACCCTTTGCCAATTAGAACCATGCAACCCATCAGGGTTTTGACACAGATGAGGTAGAAAGGTGTTGTCCCAAGCACCCATCAGGATAGGCAACAACTATCTTACTCACTGCCCTATCAGGTCCGTCGACTAGTGACGTAAGGTTTATTCAGTATGATACAACGTATTGTCAGAAACCACATAAAAATAAAAATAAAAAGACAGAAATAAAAAAGTCTTTGATATACGATACACAGCCACGAGTATTGGATCATTATATCAATACAGATATACAAGACAGGCTCATAAGAGGTACTGATCGTTTTGTTCATAACGGCAGCTAATATTGCCACAGATTGTGGGCTCTCATGTTATTATTATTATCATGTTATTTATGGTTGGTTTTGTTCTTTTTATTGTTGTTAGAACAATTATTTTAATTATAATTTTGTTATTGAATATATTAACATGATATAGACACATAAATAGAAGGGCCTTTTTCAAACAACTGACAGGTGTGACAACCTGCTGCTAATGAGGTAAAGGGTGCTTTTATTGGATTGTTCTTTGATTGCGAGGGGAGGGATTATACAGACATTGTTTGTGTAGCGTAGCCCTATATAAGGGTCAATTTATGCCTGATGAAACGGTTGCAACCGTGAAACATGTTGCATTGTATTTGCACCATTTTCAGCATGAGTGGTTTTTAACTTGTTTTTATTGTTTTATTGTTTTTGAAAAGTTTTAAACAATAACTCTCATTGTTGTGCACACATTATACTACGCTACCTGGGGAGGCTCATAGGTTTACCTCCCCTGTATCCCTCCGTTGGCCCTCCTGCGGATTGAAGCAACATCTTTATCCAGCTGCCCCTTGTGGGGATCACCTCTCCGGCTTATTTATTTATTTTCAGTTATTGCCTGAGTTCAGCTAGCTGGTTTGCTGTGAAGAACCAGCCTGCTCCTATTGGCACAAGTGGGTGCCTTTACACCATGTGAGTACCCTGTGTTATTTATGTGCTGATATCCTGTTGTTAATTGATTCACACATACGGCACCTCTTTCCTTGTGTTTGTTATCCTCTGACATGCTACCAATGTAGATGATTCCGCACTGCTGAGCGACATTGGAGAAAATCCCGTTGTTCAACTGACTTCCTTCATTACAAGTTAATCTTAAACTTCTAATATTCTACCCTTAAGCTCTCCAAGCAGGACTGATTCTCTACTCTTATCTCTACACTTTCTTCAAATCCAAAACATCTGTTCTTCACTTTTAACACCCTTCTCAGCCTACCCCACTTCCTATTTCCACTTTTGTCTCAGCTCAAGATTTTGCCAACCACTTTACCAACAAAATAGATTAAATCAGAAACTAAATAATCTCCCAACACACTACCAGTCTCCAACACCCTCAACCAATAATCAATGTGCAAAACCCACAAAAGCTACAGACTCAGCATTTTTTCTTCCGCAAAGGAAGAAGTTTCTGCCCTTAAATCCTCCACTTACCTCACTACCTGTCCCCTTGATCCCATCCCCTCATAATTACTGCCCTCCCACTCTCCTACTCTTACTCCTATCCTTACACATATTTTTAATCTCTCCCACAGCACTGGTATATTTCCCTCATCCCTTAAACATGCACTAATTACACCTATCCTCAAAAGATCTTCTCTTTATCCATCATCCTCATCCAACTACCGCCCTATTTCCCTACTCCTCCTCACTTCAAAACTTCTGGAAAGGCTCGTATATACACGTTTATCACATTTCTTCACATTAAGCAACCTCCATGATCCACT
This sequence comes from Bombina bombina, assembly GCF_027579735.1. NCBI lineage: Eukaryota > Metazoa > Chordata > Amphibia > Anura > Bombinatoridae > Bombina > Bombina bombina. The sequence continues at coordinate 1,263,109,080 of NC_069500.1, read as the reverse complement.
GCAATCTGAATTTTGCCCACAACACTCCCCAGAAACTGCAATCATTAAGGGACACTGAACCCAATTTTTTTCTTTCGTGATTCAAATAGAGCAACTTTCTAATTTACTCCTATAATCATTTTTTTTCATTCTCTATGTATCTTTATTTGAAAAGCAAGAATGTAATTTTATTGGTGCAATGGGTTAACATATTTAATACATGCACTATATTAATTTATATACATATTTACAACAATATATATGACCAAAAAAGATATGTGTAAGCGCTATGATACTCTAATAAAGTATGTCCAAAAATGATAAAGTACACAATTACTTAGGCCTAGATTTGGAGTTGGCGGTAGCCGTGAAAACCAGCGTTAGAGGCTCCTAACGCTGGTTTTAGGCTACCGCCGGTATTTGGAGTCATTAAAAAAAGAGTCTAACGCTCACTTTTCAGCCGCGACTTTTCCATACCACAGATCCCCTTACGTCAATTGCGTATCCTATCTTTTCAATGAAATCTTTCTAACTCCAGTATTTAGAGTCGTGTCTGAAGTGAGCATTAGAAATCTAACGACAAAACTCCAGCCGCAGAAAAAAGTCAGTAGTTAAGAGCTTTCTGGGCTAACGCCGGTTCATAAAGCTCTTAACTACTGTGCCCTAAAGTACACTAACACCCATAAACTACCTATGTACCCCTAAACCGAGGTCCCCCCACATCGCCGCCACTCAATTATATTTTTTTAACCCCTAATCTGCCGACCGCCACCTACGTTATACTTATGTACCCCTAATCTGCTGCCCCTAACACCGCCGAACCCTATATTATATTTATTAACCCCTAATCTGCCCCCCACAACATCGCCGCTACCTACCTACACTTATTAACCCCTAATCTGCCGACCGCAAATCGCAGCCACCTACGTTATCCTTATGTACCCCTAATCTGCTGTCCCTAACACCGCCGACCCCTATATTATATTTATTAACCCCTAACATGCCCCCCACAACGTCGCAGCCAGCTACCTACAATAATTAACCCCTAATCTGCCGACCGGAGCTCACCGCTATTCTAATAAATTTTTTAACCCCTAAAGCTAATTCTAACCCTAACCCTAACACCCCCCTAAGTTAAATATAATTTTATTCTAACTAAATAAATTAACTCTTATTAAATAACTTATTCCTATTTAAAGCTAAATACTTACCTGTAAAATAAATCCTAATATTGCTACAATATAAATTATAATTACATTGTAGCTATTTTAGGATTAATATTTATTTTACAGGCAACTTTGTAATTATTTTAACCAGGTACAATAGCTATCAAATAGTTAAGAACTATTTAATAGTTACCTAGTTAAAATAAGTACAAAATTACCTGTAAAATAAATCCTAACCTAAGTTACAATTAAACCTAACACTATACTATCATTAAATTAATTAAATAAAATACCTAGTTACCTACAATTAAACCTAACACTACACTATCAATACATTAATTAAATACAATACCTACAAATAACTACAATGAAATAAACTAACTAAAGTACAAAAAATAAAAAAGAACTAAGTTACAAAAAATAAAAAAATATTTACAAACATTAGAAATATATTACAACAATTTTAAACTAATTACACCTACTCTAAGCCCCCTAATAAAATAACAAAGCCCCCAAAATAAAAAAATGCTCTACCCTATTCTAAATTACTAAAGTTCAAAGCTCTTTTACCTTACCAGCCCTGAACAGGGCCCTTTGCGGGGCATGCCCCAAGAAGTTCAGCTCTTTTGCCTGTAAAAAAAAACATACAATACCCCCCCATACATTACAACCCACCACCCACATACCCCTAATCTAACCCAAACCCCCCTTAAATAAACCTAACACTAAGCCCCTGAAGATCTCCCTACCTTGAGTCGTCTTCACCCAGCCGAGCCAAATTCTTCATCCAAGCGGAGCAAGAAGAGGTCCTCCATCCAGTAGAAGTCTTCATCCAAGTGGGGCAGAAGAGGTCTTCCATCCGATTGAAGTCTTCATCCAAGCGGGATCTTCTATCGTCATCCATCCGGAGCGGAGTGGCAGCATCCTGAAGACCTCCCACGCGGAACATCCATCCTGGCCGACGACTGAACGACGAATGACTGTTCCTTTAAATGACGTCATCCAAGATGGCGTCCCTCGAATTCCGATTGGCTTATAGGATTCTATCAGCCAATTGGAATTAAGGTAGGAATATTCTGATTGGCTGATGGAATCAGCCAATCAGAATCAAGTTCAATCCGATTGGCTGATCCAATCAGCCAATCAGATTGAGCTTGCATTCTATTGGCTGTTCCGATCAGCCAATAGAATGCGAGCTCAATCTGATTGGCTGATTCCAATGAATTCCAATGAGCCGACGACTGAACGACGAATGACGTTTCCTTTAAATGATGTCATCCAAGATGGCGTCCGTCGAATTCCGATTGGCTGATAGGATTCTATCAGCCAATCGGAATTAAGGTAGGAAAATTCTGATTGGCTGATGGAATCAGCCAATCAGATTCAAGTTCAATCCGATTGGCTGATCCGATCAGCCAATCAGATTGAGCTCGCATTCTATTGGCTGTTCCGATCAGCCAATAGAATGTGAGCTCAATCTGATTGGCTGATTCCAATGAATTCCAATGAGCCGACGACTGAACGACGAATGACGGTTCCTTTAAATGACGTCATCCAAGATGGCGTCCGTCGAATTCCGATTGGCTGATAGGATTCTATCAGCCAATCGGAATTAAGGTAGGAAAATTCTGATTGGCTGATGGAATCAGCCAATCAGATTCAAGTTCAATCCGATTGGCTGATCCGATCAGCCAATCAGATTGAGCTCGCATTCTATTGGCTGTTCCGATCAGCCAATAGAATGCAAGCTCAATCCGATTGGCTGATTCCATCAGCCAATCAGAATGTTCCTACCTTAATTCCGATTGGCTGATAGAATCCTATCAGCCAATCAGAATTTGACGGACGTCATCTTGGATGACGTCATTTAAAGGAACCGTCATTCGGCTAGTAGGCGTTGTTAGAAGAGGATGGATCCGCGTCGGCTGGGAAGAAGATGGCTCCGCTCCGGAAGAAAGAAGATTGAAGATGCTGCTTGATAGAAGACTTCATCCCGATGATGGACTTCCGACTTCAGCCCGATGATGGATTTCTTCAGCCGCAAAGAGCTGAATTCTTTGGGGCATGCCCCGCAAAAGGTCCTTTTAAGGGCTGGTAAGGTAAAAGAGCTTTGAACTTTTTTAATTTAGAATAGGGTAGGGCATTTTTTTATTTTGGGGGTCTTTGTTATTTTATTAGGGGGCTTAGAGTAGGTGTAATTAGTTTAAAATTGTTGTAATATTTTTCTAATGTTTGTAAAAAAAAATTATTTTTTGTAACTTAGTTTTTTTTTTATTTTTTGTACTTTAGTTAGTTTATTTCTTTGTATTTATTTGTAGATATTGTATTTAATTAATTTATTGATAGTGTAGTGTTAGGTTTAATTGTAGATAATTGTAGGTATTTTATTTAATTAATTTATTGATAGTGTAGTGTTAGGTTTAATTGTAACTTAGGTTAGGATTTATTTTACAGGTAATTTTGTAATTATTTTAACTATTTTAGCTATTAAATAGTTCTTAACTATTTAATAGCTATTGTACCTGGTTAAAATAAATACAAAGTTACCTGTAAAATAAATATAAATCCTAAAATAGCTATAATATAATTATAATTAATATTGTAGCTATATTAGGGTTTATTTTACAGGTAAGTATTTAGCTTTAAATAGGAATAATTTATTTAATAAGAGTTAATTTATTTCGTTAGATTTAAATTATATTTAACTTAGGGGGGTGTTAGTGTTAGGGTTAGACTTAGCTTTAGGGGTTAATCCATTTATTACAGTAGCCGCGAGATTCGGTCGGCAGATTAGGGGTTAATAATTGAAGTTAGGTGTTGGCGATGTTAGGGAGGGCAGATTAGGGGTTAATACTATTTATTATAGGGTTATTGAGGTGGGAGTGAGGTGGATTAGGGGTTAATAACTTTATTATAGTAGCGGTGCGGTCCGCTCGGCAGATTAGGGGTTAATAAGTGTAGGCAGGTGGAGGCGACGTTGAGGGGGCAGATTAGGGTTTAATAAATATAATATAGGGGTCGGCGGTGTTAGGCGCAGCAGATTAGGGGTACATAGCTATAATGTAGGTGGCAGCGGTGTACGGAGCGGCAGATTAGGGGTTAATAATAATATGCAGGGGTCAGCGATAGCGGGGGCGGCAGATTAGTGGTTAATAAATATAATATAGGGGTCGGCGGTGTTAGGGGCAGCAGATTAGGGGTTCATAGGGATCATGTAGGTGGCAGCGGTGTGCGGTCGGCAGATTAGGGGTTAAAAAATTTTAATAGAGTGGCGGCGATGTGGGGGGACCTCGGTTTAGGGGTACATAGGTAGTTTATGGGTGTTAGTGTACTTTAGAGCACAGTAGTTAAGAGCTTTATAAACCAGCGTTAGCCCAGAAAGCTCTTAACTACTGTTTTTTTTCTGAGGCTGGAGTTTTGTCGTTAGATTTCTAGCGCTCACTTCAGCCACGACTCTAAATACCAGCGTTAGAAAGATCCCATTGAAAAGATAGGATACGCAATTGACGTAAGGGGATCTGCGGTATGGAAAAGTCGCGGCTGGAAAGTGAGCGTTAGACCCTTTAATGACTGGCTCCAAATACCAGTGGGCGGTAAAAACCAGCGTTAGGACCCTCTAACGCTGGTTTTGACGGCTACCGCCCAACTCTAAATCTAGGCCTAAGTTTTTTCAGTAACTTGTAATGGCAGCCCTATGGAGAGTGTGATAACGCATTTTTTTTTTGCGTTTTATATGCACCCGGTTTAGCGCACAACTTGTAATTTTGCCCTGAATATTAGCTGTTCCTAATGGAAATAACGAAAACAAATCCGAATCCAATATTGATCTGAACTGAATTCCTGCATCCACGAAATTCAGCCAAACCAAACATTTGAAAATATCCAAAGCAAATCTTTCAGAACAAACATTATTTTTACCAGTGCAGGTGTCTAATTTCTACACATTATTTAAATGTCCATATGATAAAATTATTACACTATTTTTGGAACATGTTTACATATGTTATACTGAGGTTGCTATAAAGTATCATGTCAGCACTTGAAATGCACATATTAATTATATGTTCACTTTAATGTAGTGTTTTAGACTGTTGAGGTTTAAAGCCACGCACCCACCAATGGTTATTACTTTGAATGTGAAGGATTTTTTAAGTAATCACAAAAAAAATTGAGTTCATGAAGGTTGCTGTAGTCATGGAAACTGAAACTCTTTATCTAAAAACTGAAAAAAAAAAAAGTGAAACCATTGCAGAGCCCTGAAACTCATTTTGCCATAACTGTGACCTTAGCTTTGCTGAAAATATTCTGATCTCTAAATAAATGAGTTATGTTTTTTTTTCTGTTTTAAAGAAGCCTTAATGCTAGTCTTTCAGAGCAGTATTTAATTAAAATCTTACAATCATATGACCAAACTTATATAGTATATATTTTTAGAGTCAAGTTTACAAGTTATGAGATCAAAAAAATTAGGTATAAAGCATTAAACACACACACACATATATATATATATATATATATATATATATATATATATATATATATATATATATATATATATAAAGGTTTCCTGTACAATTTCATATGCTGTATCTATAATACTGCACTCTGACTTGAAATGAGAAAATAACATTCAATTGATTATTCTGATGAATGTAAACCTAGAACTTCAAATTACATTCCTATAGCAGATAGCTATGAATATGTGAAAATTGGAAATACAAAAAACAATATTCCCATAGGGGGCGCTTCCTCTAAACAAATCTTTAAAAAACTCTTTAAAAAAATCTACCAAAAGAGCTCAACAAGGGTATGATAAACAACATAAAATAAAATGCAATACAATAAAAAGCCCTTATAATCCAACATGCAATGGAAGGCAACACTCTGGTCAGTCCCTGGCGATGATAAAGCTAGAAAAAAGGAGGCACAGAGGCACCAAACGTCATTGGCCAAATGCCATTGGTGCCTCTGTGTCTCCTTTTTTCTAGCTATGAATATGTGCCTAAGTACTAACAAAGTTAAAAAATTCCTTAAGAGATAAACCACCTAGTTTGTCATATGTTCTCTAACTTATAACGTATACCCTTAATAAAGAAAACGCAACAACTTTGTGGGAGACAAGACCGGTCACAGTCATGTTTATTCAATAAACAATTTAACTAATGGCTAATATCGTCCAATATTAGGCACTTTTTAATCAAAACATAACTAGAACTTGTATCAAGTTTGTTCATATCTGGTGGAGGCATCTAACACTATCCTAACCCCTACTGACAGATGGACAAGCCCCCTCCATTGTTTGCAGCGTGACACCCAGCTGTTCATGTTCAATGGCATGGAGAGAGAGCTGTGATGTATAGAGATCTTCGACCTGCAATACGTAAAGAAGAGGACCCCAAGGCCGGCACCTAGTGGGTGTATCCCCTCCCCTTTTCTAGATCATCACACTTCTCTCTCAATGCCTGCTCCCAGAGCCTTGCCCAACCACCAGCTAGGGCATAACCCCCCAGTCAAATAAGGCGACCCTCTACTGGTGAGTCGTACAACCCTCCTGTAAGGGGTGGAAGGCTATATTAAGGCCTGGGCTTACAGGGTTAGCTTAATTAAACCTATCCCAGCTGGGAGACAACTATTACTTTTAACATGCAACATCGTTGCCGCCACCTTCTTCAACCCAGGGACGGGAGGGTGGGGAAGATTTCTCTTTGAAGTCTGGAACAGGAAGAGGCCAGGATCACTGTTGCAGGAACCTATAAATGTAAGCACAAACACCTGCCTCCACACTTGCAACAATGTAGCAAACACAACTTAGAACACTCCAGACTTCAAGTTAGTCATCTCTTATTGTTGCTACAGGCCCACCAGAGGGCCCTCTAATGTCATAAGAGATAACCCACCTATTATGTCATATGTTCTCTAACTTATAACTTATACCCTTAATAAATAAAATGCAACAACTTTGTGGGAGAAAAGACCGGTCATGGTCATGTTTTTTCAATAAGCAATTTTACTAATGGCTAATATTATCCAATATTAAGCACTCTTTAATCAAAACATAACTAGAACTTGTATCAAGTTCATTTATATCTGGTGGGGGCATCTAACACTATCCTTACCCGTACTGACTGGCGGACAAGGCCCATCCATTGTTTGCAGTGTGATACCCGGATGTTCACACTCAATGGCATGGAGAGAGAGCTGTGATGTATAGAGATCTTCGGCATGCAATTTGTAAGGGAGAGAACCCCTAGGCCAGCACCTAGTGGGAGTATCCCCTCCTCATTTCTAGACCCTCACTCTTCTCTCTCAATGCCCGCTCCCAGAGCCTTGCCCGACCATCACAAGAGGAAAAGAACTAACTTTACTCTTGCCGCCACCCATTCAACTAGGTACCTCTGAATTTACTAACTGTACAATATAATAAAATTTGTCCATTTTTAATTACCAGTAACAGTGCCTTCCTGTCACTCATAAATAAATCCAACCCAACATCTGTCAGGTGCACTCCATTAGGGCGATAAAGGTCCTTTTTGAGGGCCATTATACGTTTTTGCCTGATAACAAAGCCACCCAGGGTCGTGACCGCTCTTCCTACCTCCCTGTTGACTTTCTTATGAATATTATATGCTACCTTCTGGGTTGCTATGTACCGCCAATGGAGTTGTGCAATCATATTCGACCAACCTATCCTCACATAATGAAGCCAAACATGAACCCATCTAATGTCGGCAACCATTCTTCTAATGAGGTCCAGTGCTGGCACTGACCCCAAGTCATTCCCCCCTACATGCACCACAATAATGTGAGGCTGACCGCACCTCCTGTGCGCTTCTTGTAGAAGGGCTGGTTACTCCTCCCATGTAAAACCCCTTCGACCTAACCATTGGAGGTTGCAAAACCAAGTTGATGACATTCTGGGGAGCGAAGCACCCTGATGGATGCCCAGTGGACAAATGAATGAGCAATTATCCACACCCGAACTGGAGGCGAATTCTCACCTGAAACACCTGGCGAAACATGCATGAGTGAACCACATTAACACATTTTTATGCACTACTCCATTCTCTCAATACCCCAAAAGCAGTACCCAACTGCCTCCACCCACGTTTATATAATAGAACTTTGATATACCTTTTAAGCTATTTAAACAAAGTCTTTCCCTTTTTTTTTTAGGGTAAAGTCCTAATGTAAGTTTTGAAGGTTCCTGACTTCCAGCGCCCTATGCGCTTGATCTCTGCTGTGGAAGACCCCTTTGCCACCGCACTAGTGGCAGCCCCTATACGGAATGAGTGGGGAGCAATTCTAGACAGATCCAACCCCAACTTTACTGCTGCACTTGCAAGAACCTTCCTGAACTGGATTAAGGATAAGGAGCTACCATCCTCATGAACAAGGAACTGCTGGCATCCCACCAGCCCAACCTTCTCAAATTCCCCAACACTTTGCACTGGCCAACATTCTGAGAATTCATGCCCCTCTCCTTCCTGATCCATCTTGGACCGTGGGACTAACAGAAAAAGCCCCTCTTCTGATCTCCTTATATGCCCAAACTGTATTCCTCCAGAGCCCCTTGCTCTAGAAGAGGCCACCAACTCTCCTAAATGCAAAGCCCCAGCAAAAGATAAGGAGAATGCTGTACAGAACAGTACAACTTTGTACTCAGAAGAACAAACCTCCCTCAATGCCAACACCAGCAAAGCAAAGTAATAGGCTCTCTCTAGTCTTTTGGGCGAGGGTCCAGCCTACCCCATTCCTTAAAGACATGATGAACCAGAAATGATTTAGAGTAATCTATATTTTCTAATGCCTTGTTAAAAAACGCTATAGATGAAAGCCTACTACCCACCCCCAACCTAGAGATCCCATACTGTCTCATGCATGCCAACCAATCAAGCACCAATATCTGAGATGCACGATGCACTTCACACCCCTTCTGTTGGCCGAATGTCTCCCATCCTTTCCAATGTTTGAGGTACGATTTCCATGTCTTTAGTGCCAAAGATGCCTGAACTAGTGGGAGAATGGTTTCCCATCCTGTGCCAGCTGCCAAAGAAAGGAGGGGCACATTAATCCCATTGCAGCTGCCTCAGGCGCTAACTTCCTAAACTGCCCCCAGTTGAATCGAGAGAGTGCATCAGTAATCAAATTATGCACCCCCAGGACGTGTCTGGCGGTAAAACATACGTTATGCTCCAAGCAGTGCAGCACCAACTGCCTTAGGTATTTCACTACCACCGGAGAGGAATCAGATAATCTGTTTATGGCATAAACCACAATCATATTATCTGTCCAAAAAAACACTGCCCTGTTTTCCAGTATGCACCCCCAAATCTCAATGGCTACCACAATTAGAAATAGCTCTAGCAGCGTCAGTTTCTTAATTATGCCTGTGGCAACCCATTCCCTAGGCCATGGAGCCGTGCTCCACTCTTCATTTAGGTACGCCCCATAATCAAACCCACCTGCTGCATCAGTGAATAGGTGCAAAGACTGGTTCTATATGGGAACAGACCTCCAAAGGAGACCAGAAATCTTTCCCACATTCCCAAGTATTCCCTCAAATTTGCATTAACTTTGACACTCTTCCGCCGACCATTGAGCCCTTTCAACAGACTAGGTGTCGGTTAAAAACTCTTCCCATTGGAATGGCTCTTCCTGCAAAATTAAGTAAGCCTAACAAGGACTGGAGTTCCTTAACGGAGATTAAATCTGCCCTAGAAACCTTTTTAATCACCTGTAATAGGCAGTCAACCTTGTCCTGTGGTAACCTGCATACCGATTATATGGTGTCTATCCCTATTCCCAGAAAGGTAAGACAGGTACATGGCCTTTGTGTTTTAGCATCCGCAAGCGTTACTCCGAATTCAACCATCATGTCCTGCATTACCCTCATTAACTCAGCACAATCTGTGGAACCTGCTCTCCCCACAAGCAGGAAGTCGTCCAGGTAGTGGGCTTCTGTACCACCCAATGTAGGAATGAGCTAAAATACTCGAACAGAGAGCATGATAAGGAGCACCCCATCGGTAGACATCTGTCCACGTAGTAGGCAACCTTCAAACTTCATACCCATCAGCCTAAAGGAAGAAGGATGAAGGAGTAGAAGCCGGAAAGCTGATTCAATATCTAATTTTGCCCTCAAAACCCCTCGTTCTCTTACCTATTACTATAGCCAAAGCATCATCAAATGATTGGTAATGTACCAAGCTAAGTTCACTGACGACCCTTTTGGGTATGACAAATGATGTATTAACCTATACTTTCCCAACTCCTTTTTAGATACTACCCCCAAGGGCGAGATTACCATGTCTTGGAAAGAAGGGTTAAGAAATGAGCCAGCAACCCTGCCCAATTCCCTGTCTTTCCCCAATTTGTCCTTGACCACTTGTGGGAATTCATAAGCCGATTTTAAATTTTAGTGTATAGCAGACCCAACTACCGCACCTACCACTGGAATCCTAAAGCCCCCCACCAATCCTGATCTCAGCAGCTCTGCAGATTCCTGATTAGGGTAATGTGCCCGCCAAGGCACCATCACCACCGGCTTAAGTGGAGTTGGTGCTCTTGACCCCAACACCCCCTCAGGGGATAGGTTTTTCTGCTCCCTGTTCCCTTCCCTTACTGCACTCGATCCCCCGATGTGGTCCACTGCAGAATTTGCATATGTGATGAAAGGAACAGTTAGCTCCTCTCTCACATTGTCTATCCTGGTATTTCCAACCACACTTTTTTGATGTGTCACCAAGCGTGAAAGACCAGGCCGCACATTTGCTGGAGACTAAGTTGCACCCTCTAGCCCCAACTCTGACCACAAGTGCATGTCTTGTGTGAAAAAATGTAGCAAAGGGTTCCCCACGATTTTTCTGTGGAAGGCCATGTCATAGTCACGCCATGCCCCCTCCTTGAATCTACTATGTATATCCTCAATAGTATCCTGATACTTACCGTACACATACTGCTCTTCATGAATCTTCTTTATTATTATTATTTTAGACTTAAGGGGCCCATATAATGAATGCACCACTTAGTCTTGCCCGAGTCCAGGAAACGGCTGTGATTATGACCCAAAAGACACCTCTACAGCCCCTTTGCTCCAAGCCTTAGCCTTGGATTGAGCTCCCGCTAATTTTTTTATCCACCTAAACATCAGCTCCTGACCTTTGCCTACTAGCCGTAACTCTTCGCCACTTTCAGACCCTGAGTCACTAGAGGATAAACATGTGTCAGAGTGTGTGATGTTAGTGTGGGTGCACTCACCAACTGGTGTAGCCTTGTCCTGGGTTCCTGATGATGATGCCTGCATTGCCGGTGTAGCCTCTTTCGCAGTTTCTCTGTTGGGACCAGCAACCACCAAAGCACCAGATACTCTGGTATCCATGCTTGACAAGCCTGTTGGGCTGACCTGCGAACACAGAACATTTTGGGGAGTACTCTGGGCAAAGAATGCCCCCGAGGGAAGGCCTCCCCATGCACAGCAGCCTGCCCGCTATTATCTCTCAACCCCAGTGCATTCACACTCATGCTCTGACTGTCCTGCCCCTGTTTACCTGGGTCATGATGCTAGAGGCCCTACCTTGCTCACTGTCTACATTAACACACCTTTGCACCTGCACAACATTGCCCTTGCTGAATGCCCTTGTATTATCCCGCTCAGCACGTGAGCTCATAAAATTGGCGTTGCCTGCCCTCATATGATCCCCTTCCACCAGTGAATCTCACATCACTGCATCATCAATCCCTCTTTCATAAGTTCTGCCTGAAACGGCACCACCTGAGACAACCAAACCCGTTTGCTGAACGGCATCATCATAGCCCCCTCATAAATTCCACTCTCCGTAATCATTCCTGTTAGGCCCCGCAGCATCCGCCCTGCATGGCCCCTGCTCCATTGCATCCACAATCAAACCTTAGCCATTGCACCCCCTAGCGGTGCTTCCCCCTGCCCCCTGAGGCCCCATCCTCCTCATAGAGACTCCCTAACTTACTGGGAGTATTCCGGTTCTGCCTCCTGGTACCTCGACGCGACCGCTCACGGCCATGTTCCTCTCCATCTGAGTAATCTGACAGAGACATCGGGCATGACGCATAATGCGGATGGGCATTTCCCAATGACGTCACCGGGCCTGATGGCGAAGAAGGCCGCAACAGACCACACGGCCTCTCCTTTACCATGGAACCATCCTCCCCTACTTCAGCCCCCTCTGGGTGTATCACCGCAGCGAGGGACTGGGCGAGGGCCAGGATGGCCCCCATAGCTGCAGGAGGTAAAGCCGGTAGTGGCTGCACCATGACCACTCAACAGGCCCAACTTGCCCTGCACCTGCAACATGCCTGATTAACGGAGACTGAGGCGAAGGAGAATGTAGACTGGGCCTTGGACTGTCAACCCTAGTTAGGTTAATGTGGGGATTAGCTAGACTAGAAGCAACCAGAGGGGGACTCACACAACTAGGCCCTGACCCAGACACTCCTTCACCTGGGGAATCGTGGCCTAGCCCTGCATATTAAATAAGAACAATGGAGACTCTCCTTGGTTGCAAAACTTCTTCTTAATTTATTATATTTCTAAACAGGATCAAAAAAGAAACACAACATTTTGGGGCCAATGCCCCTTAATCATGTGATAAAATTGCACACACAACACACCTGATTAAATAGGTATCTACCTGGGAATTTAACCCTTAAATCCTAAATAGCAGCTTGCCAAAAATTTTTTTTATATATATATATATAGCGCCATCTTGTGACCAAACAGGTAGTTGTGTTTATAAAAAACACAGCTATGAAGCCTCATAGAAAAAAAACATATAAAAAATACAATATTCATACATGTTATTTATATTGTACAAATATTACTTGAATACAGCATATATAGAAATAATTACAAGAAATTACAGAAATGTTTATACAGAAACATTCTTTTACCAAAGATTCTTGACAAAAGGAACTTATGGACCAAAAGACTATTCATACCACCAACAGGAATATGAACTTGTTTCAGTATAGTAATGAATTACCTAAATATACAAAAAAGGAAAAAATTGGTGATTTTTTTTTATAACATTACTTTACAATGCAAGATAGATATACAATGTAGCAGATATTAAAAGACAATCTTGTAGGCAAGAACCCAACAACACTCAGATTCTTAAAAAATAATATTTAAATAGTGGAATATTTAATAAAATACTGACCAGTTGATTTCCCTGTTCATCCCCTTCAGTTCCAAAGTATCCAACTTAAAAATACAAAATATTTCATGTTGTTTAAGTAATAGATCCCTATTACCACCCATTCTGGGGATCTTAACTTGTTCAATAATATGAAACCAAAGTTGGTTAATCTGGTGACCAGCTAATAAAAAATGATGGGCAACTGGCGCTTTGATTACTTTACATCTTATGTTGCTCTTATGTTCAGTAATGTGGTCCCGAATGCGCCTAGTGGACTCACCCATTAGATACACAACATAATTAGTATTGCATGTAAAGTAATCCCTATATTTAAATTTATGTCCAGTATGGGGATGTAAAAAATATGGGCTTTTAATTATAGAGCTACAATTAATGCACCCCAAACAAGTGAAACAACCCACATTTTTCTTGGTTATAAAACTCTGTTGATTATCTTTGACAGACCCATTGTCCGCTTTTATCAATACATCTCGTAAGTTTTTACTGCGTTTATAGGCGGGCATTGGGAACTGACAAAATTCCTCTATGTTTTTATTGCACCTCTGTAGGATGCCCCAATGCCGGTGAATTATTTTTGATACAGCAGAACTCTGTCTAGAAAAATCAGAGACACATGTAATTCTTTTGTTGCCACATTTGGATGATTTAGGTTTTAACAATGTTTCTCTCTGAATAGGTAAAGCCTCCTTAATAATATTGGAGATCAAGTCATCTGGGTATCCTCTCTGCAAAAATGTATCACCCATCTCTAATAATTGAATATGAGTTTTAGTTTCATCAGCTACAATTTGTTTTACCCTAAGCATCTGACTGTGGGGAAGTGATTTAATCAAAGAGGAATGGTGAGCACTGTCATAACTAAGAATGCTGTTCCTATCGTTTCTTTACTGAATATTTCAGTCTTCAAACCACAACCATCCTTAATGACAGAATCATCAAGGAAACTTGGTGGCGCTACATTGACAATATTTTTGGGATCTGGTTGGGCGACGTTGGAGCTCTTGAGTCTTTTGTCGCTGATTTGAATAACTCTACAACTAATATTAAATTCAAATTGACAAGCAGTGATGTGAGGATTGATTTCCTTGATGTTTCTGTCACACCCTCTGACTCCCAGCATACAGGCTTATCCACATATTTTGACACTTCACAGAGGATATTAGTGTGACTTAAAAAGCAAAGGAACAAAAACTTAAGCTGTATTGACCTGTTTCTTTGCGGTTGTGGATATTTTTCAGTTCTGACACAAGCTTATAAAGATTCACAGATACCATATTCAGTGGATTATTTTATATCTTATATCCATCTTTTATACACTATAAACTTTCCACTACTTTCCACTGAATATGGTATCTGTAAATCTCTCCATAAAAGACAAGAAAATACATATAAGGGAAAGTTTTCTTCTAGAAATATCTCAAACTAACTTTCTGCTTATGTTACACAGGTGGTTAGCTTTAAGAAAGTTAAACCTAGAGGGTAATTGCTTTGATAATCTATGTATTGTATTTTGTAAATATTGACAACGAATCAATGATTTGTGTATTATTTCACCGGGCAAATCTGTAAAAGGAATGGTGGAGTTAATTGTTTAAATACATGGAGAAGAACCTCCAATGATAACCAAGCCGGAAGAAGCTCATATGTTGAACGGGTGAAACGCGCGTAGCTGCTTTACTCATGGGTGTAGGCAGCTACACATCGCTGATGTCTACAGTTTGTTTTCTCAATTTTGGGCTGGATCTCAGAAGGTGTGCGATACACTAAAGGGCCTTCATCATTTTCTGACCCTCAACTTGGCGTTAAAGGAGACGGAGCGGACAGCTTGTGTCAGAACTGAAAAATATCCACAACCGCAAAGAAACAGGTGAATACAGCTTAAGTTTTGAACAGACTTCGAAACAGGTAATTGTTCCTTTGCTTTTTAAGTCACACTAATATCCTCTGTGAAGTGATAAAATATGGTGATAAGCCTGTATGCTGGGAGTCAGAGGGTGTGATGGATCACCGGACACAATGATATGGGAAACCTGTTTGAATTTTTGTCTTATGAAGCTGAGCCTGCAACAATAACCATATACATAACGTATGATTGTGGATTACAAATACATTATTTTGAATGTTGCTTTCTCCTGCAAATTAACTGTCTAATTAAATACCACTATAATGGACCCTCTGTGAATATGTTTATACTACATGAAAAGGCAAAATCAATTTGCTTAGTGTGAGCCAGAGGGACTGTGTGGCTATTATATTATAGGTATATAAACCTGCGGATATCCGTCAAAGTTTTAGGATCTGCATCTATGTTATTACTACATATGTTATCCATTATTATCTTTGGACTTCCATTAAGGGACATTAATGATAGACATTTTAACTTGTTGTAATGCAGTTCTTTTTTTAGCCCCTTTTGATACAAACTGATAGACATGAATGTTGCAAAATGTCTTTAATTAAAATGTATTAATCACAACAGTGTTTGTTAGCTATTTCTCAATCCTCTTTCTTTCTGGTTCTCAATGTGGGGATATCTTTCATTCTTTCGGCTAGATTACGAGTCTTGCATTATGAGCTGTGTGGTGCTAACATGCAGTTTTTTCTCACCGCTCACTTACCTACAGCGCTGGTATTGCAGGTTTTTACAAACCCGGCGTTAACAGGCAAGAAGTGAGCATAGAGAAAAATTGAGCTCTATACCACACTCCAATACCAGCGCTGCTTAAGTCAGTGGTGAGCTGGTTATACATGCTTGTGCACAATTTCCCCATAGACATCAATGGGAAGAGCCAGCTGAGAAAAAGTCTAACACCTGCAAAAAAGCAGTGTAAAACTCAGTAACTCAGCCCCATTGATTCCTATGGGGAAACACATTTTATGTTTACACCTAACAACCTAACATGAATCCTGAGTCTAAACATCCCTAATCTTACACTTATTGCATTATACTAATTAACCCCTAGTCTGCCGCTCCGTACATCACCGCCACCTACATTATATTTATTAACCCCTAATCTGCTGCCCCCAACATCGCCAACACTAAAATTATATTTATTAACCTCTAATCTACTGCCCCTAACATCGCCACAACCTACCTACATTTATTAACACCTAATCTGCCGCCCCCAACATTACCACCACTATTCTTGTATTAACCCCTAAACCTAAGTCTAACCCTAACACCCCCTAACTTAAATATAATTTAAATAAATCTAAATAAAATTCCTATCATTAACTAAATTATTACTATTTAAAACTAAACACTTACCTATAAAATAAACCCTAAGATAGCTACAATATAACAAATAGTTACATTGTATCTAGCTTAGAGTTTATTTTTATTTTACAGGCAAGTTTGTATTTATTTTAACTAGGTAGAATAGTTACTAAAATGAAGAGAAAGACAAGGGGCGCCACAGTGTAATTTGTAACAATAGATAGATGAATAGACAAGATAAAAACTACTCACAAGAATAGTTGCACTTTAAACGAATAAGGTGCTAACAGGCAGGCTGACGTTTAAAACAGCAGTCAGTACGCTGGGGGTCTCCGTGTGTTTGACCCGTCAGATCTAGATCAGGATGTCACAGCAACGGTCTTCACAAGCTGGAATCCGGGTGTCGACAAATGTCCCAACAGGATGTCAAAGTCTGTCTCGGCAGTGTAACAGCATGTGCATTAACAAGGGATATAATGACAGCGTGTCCAGCTGAAGGTGTGCACCGCTCAAATATGGGTATCTCTATTTAAACCTAAAATGACCCGGAAGTGGTGATTGAGAGTTGGGTCAACTCTGTTAACTTAGTATAACACTCTAAAAATGGAATATAATAACATTAAATTGTAATTATACACAATATAAAAAAATTGATATATACAAAATAAAAATAAAAATAAGAATAAAAATAAAGAAAAATGCTATGTTGTCTTAGAACCTTATAAAAAAAATGTATGGAGATTACTGCGTCTCCGCTACATGTTAGTCAATTGAGAGAATAGCTAAAGTTGATACAATGAAAACTTTATATATGTTAGAAAAATGGTATTATTAAAATCAAAAAGGATTTTTTAAAGTGTCCAAAAATTTGGGACTGTGATCGGATGTGAAATAAATACGTGTGAATCAATGAGCTGTATGTACACCTATGTAATATAATATAACAAGTATAGTGAAGTGACTTTAAAATGATGTGCAAGATTTTTAAAGTGAAAAAATGAATCTTTAAATAAAAAAAAGGATTACCTTTGTGATAGGTAGTTTCTGAATAAATGCATTTAGTAACTAAGGCCTAGATTTGGAGTTCGGCGGTAGCCGTCAAAACCAGCGTTAGAGGCTCCTAACGCTGGTTTTGGGCGCCCGCTGGTATTTGGAGTCAGTGATTAAAGGGTCTAACGCTCACTTTTCAGCCGCGACTTTTCCATACCGCAGATCCCCCTACGCCATTTGCGTAGCCTATCTTTTCAATGGGATCTTTCTAACGCTGGTATTTAGAGTCGTTTCTGAAGTGAGCGTTAGAGCTCTAACGACAAGATTCCAGCCGCCTGAAAATAGCAGGAGTTAAGAGCTTTCTGGCTAACGCCGGTTTATAAAGCTCTTAACTACTGTACCCTAAAGTACACTAACACCCATAAACTACCTATGTACCCCTAAACCGAGCTTCCCCCACATCGCCGCCACTCGATTAAAATTTTTAACCCCTAATCTGCCGACCGCCACCTACGTTATACTTATGTACCCCTAATCTGCTACCCCTAACACCGCCGACCCCTATATTATATTTATTAACCCCTAATCTGCCCCCCACAACGTCGCCGACACCTGCCTACACTTATTAACTCCTAATCTGCCGAGCGGACCTGAGCGCTACTATAATAAAGTTATTAACCCCTAATCCGCCTCACTAACCCTATCATAAATAGTATTAACCCCTAATCTGCCCTCCCTAACATCGCCGACACCTACCTTCAATTATTAACCCCTAATCTTCCGATCGGAGCTCACCGCTATTCTAATAAATGGATTAACCCCTAAAGCTAAGTCTAACCCTAACACTAACACCCCCCTAAGTTAAATATAATTTTTATCTAACGAAATAAATTAACTCTTATTAAATAAATGATTCCTATTTAAAGCTAAATACTTACCTGTAAAATAAACCCTAATATAGCTACAATATAAATTATAATTATATTATAGCTATTTTAGGATTAATATTTATTTTACAGGCAACTTTGTAATTATTTTAACCAGGTACAATAGCTATTAAATAGTTAAGAACTATTTAATAGTTACCTAGTTAAAATAATAACAAATTTACCTGTAAAATAAATCCTAACCTAAGATATAATTAAACCTAACACTACCCTATCAATAAAATAATTAAATAAACTACCTACAATTACCTACAATTAACCTAACACTACACTATCAATAAATTAATTAAACACAATTCCTACAAATAAATACAATTAAATAAACTAGCTAAAGTACAAAAAATAAAAAACAACTAAGTTACAGAAAATAAAAAAATATTTACAAACATAAGAAAAATATTACAACAATTTTAAACTAATTACACCTACTCTAAGCCCCCTAATAAAATAACAAAGCCCCCCAAAATAAAAAATTCCCTACCCTATTCTAAATTAAAAAAGTTACAAGCTCTTTTACCTTACCAGCCCTGAACAGGGCCCTTTGCGTGGCATGCCCCAAGAATTTCAGCTCTTTTGCCTGTAAAAAAAAACATACAATACCCCCCCCCAACATTACAACCCACCACCCACATACCCCTAATCTAACCCAAACCCCCCTTAAATAAACCTAACACTAATCCCCTGAAGATCTTCCTACCTTGTCTTCACCATCCAGGTATCACCGATCCGTCCTGGCTCCAAGATCTTCATCCAACCCAAGCGGGGGTTGGCGATCCATAATCCGGTGATGAAGAGGTCCAGAAGAGGCTCCAAAGTCTTCCTCCTATCCGGCAAGAAGAGGACATCCGGACCGGCAAACATCTTCTCCAAGCGGCATCTTCGATCTTCTTCCATCCGGAGCGAAGTGGCAGGATCCTGAAGACCTCCAGCGCGGAACATCCATCCGGACCGACGACTGAACGACGAATGACTGTTCCTTTAAGGGACGTCATCCAAGATGGCGTCCCTCGAATTCCGATTGGCTGATAGGATTCTATCAGCCAATCGGAATTAAGGTAGGAATTTTCTGATTGGCTGATGGAATCAGCCAATCAGAATCTAGTTCAATCCGATTGGCCGATCCAATCAGCCAATCAGATTGAGCTCGCATTCTATTGGCTGATCGGAACAGCCAATAGAATGCGAGCTCAATCTGATTGGCTGATTGGATCAGCCAATCGGATTGAACTTGATTCTGATTGGCTGATTCCATCAGCCAATCAGAAAATTCCTACCTTAATTCCGATTGGCTGATAGAATCCTATCAGCCAATCGGAATTCGAGGGACGCCATCTTGGATGACGTCCCTTAAAGGAACAGTCATTCGTCGTTCAGTCGTCGGTCCGGATGGATGTTCCGCGCTGGAGGTCTTCAGGATCCTGCCACTTCGCTCCGGATGGAAGAAGATCGAAGATGCCGCTTGGAGAAGATGTTTGCCGGTCCGGATGTCCTCTTCTTGCCGGATAGGAGGAAGACTTTGGAGCCTCTTCTGGACCTCTTCATCACCGGATTATGGATCGCCAACCCCCGCTTGGGTTGGATGAAGATCTTGGAGCCAGGACGGATCGGTGATACCTGGATGGTGAAGACAAGGTAGGAAGATCTTCAGGGGATTAGTGTTAGGTTTATTTAAGGGGGGTTTAGGTTAGATTAGGGGTATGTGGGTGGTGGGTTGTAATGTTGGGGGGGGATATTGTATGTTTTTTTTTACAGGCAAAAGAGCTGAAATTCTTGGGGCATGCCCCGCAAAGGGCCCTGTTCAGGGCTGGTAAGGTAAAAGAGCTTGTAACTTTTTTAATTTAGAATAGGGTAGGGAATTTTTTATTTTGGGGGGCTTTGTTATTTTATTAGGGGGCTTAGAGTAGGTGTAATTAGTTTAAAATTGTTGTAATATTTTTCTTATGTTTGTAAATATTTTTTTATTTTCTGTAACTTAGTTGTTTTTTATTTTTTGTACTTTAGCTAGTTTATTTAATTGTATTTATTTGTAGGAATTGTGTTTAATTAATTTATTGATAGTGTAGTGTTAGGTTAATTGTAGGTAATTGTAGGTAGTTTATTTAATTAATTTATTGATAGGGTAGTGTTAGGTTTAATTATATCTTAGGTTAGGATTTATTTTACAGGTAAATTTGTTATTATTTTAACTAGGTAACTATTAAATAGTTCTTAACTATTTAATAGCTATTGTACCTGGTTAAAATAATTACAAAGTTGCCTGTAAAATAAATATTAATCCTAAAATAGCTATAATATAATTATAATTTATATTGTAGCTATATTAGGGTTTATTTTACAGGTAAGTATTTAGCTTTAAATAGGAATCATTTATTTAATAAGAGTTAATTTATTTCGTTAGATAAAAATTATATTTAACTTAGGGGGGTGTTAGTGTTAGGGTTAGACTTAGCTTTAGGGGTTAATCCATTTATTAGAATAGCGGTGAGCTCCGATCGGAAGATTAGGGGTTAATAATTGAAGGTAGGTGTCGGCGATGTTAGGGAGGGCAGATTAGGGGTTAATACTATTTATGATAGGGTTAGTGAGGCGGATTAGGGGTTAATAACTTTATTATAGTAGCGCTCAGGTCCGCTCGGCAGATTAGGGGTTAATAAGTGTAGGCAGGTGTCGGCGACGTTGAGGGCGGCAGATTAGGGGTTAATAAATATAATATAGGGGTCGGCGATGTTAGGGCAGCAGATTAGGGGTACATAGGGATAACGTAGGTTGCGGCGGTTTACGGAGCGGCAGATTAGGGGTTTAAAAAAATATGCAGGGGTCAGCGATAGCGGGGGCGGCAGATTAGGGGTTAATAAGTGTAAGGTTAGGGGTGTTTAGACTCGGGGTACATGTTAGAGTGTTAGGTGCAGACGTAGGAAGTGTTTCCCCATAGGAAACAATGGGGCTGCGTTAGGAGCTGAACGCTGCTTTTTTGCAGGTGTTAGGTTTTTTTTCAGCTCAAACAGCCCCATTGTTTCCTATGGGAGAATCGTGCACGAGCACGTTTTTGAGGCCGGCCGCGTCCGTAAGCAACTCTGGTATCGAGAGTTGCATTTGCGGTAAAAATGCTCTACGCTCCTTTTTTGGAGCCTAACGCAGCATTTGTTTGAACTCTCGATACCAGAGTTAAATTTATGGTGCGGCCAGAAAAAAGCCTGCGGAGCGTTAACAGCCCTTTTACCGCCGAACTCCAAATCTAGGCCTAAATGTGATAAAATGATCTGATGTTCATAATTAATATTTAAAGGAACATAATATTTTGATTAAAAAAATGTGATCATGATATTCGGTGTGTGTGATATAAATGTGAAAAATATGTGTATATTGATATTAGCAGCCATAAGTTCGTTACATACGCAGAGGAAAAAAAAATTAAAATTAATATTTAAAACAGAAAATGACCTTAAATAAAAGCAGCAAGATCAATATTAGCATTAAGACCTAAAGGAAACAGAGTTTTTAATCTCTGTATTCAATAGGTCTCTCACTGTCTAAGTTTGACAGGACGGTCATAATCAGTGGAAGTAGGCAGATAATCAATTGGAATGAATCTGAAGATGTCAGGTTTGCCATCATGTATCACTTCACAAATATTTGGTACACTGTGTTTAATTTTGGTTTTCTTACAATTTTTACAGTTTCGATAATGTTCACCCCAACTGGTGCATACTTTTTTTTTTTTTTTTTTATTAATTTTTTACATATCAGACAAAATCAACACCACAACGTAACATATACAATTATATCCATTGCAATACCTCATCATTGAAATTAACATACTGTAAGAATAAGATATAATTATATAATTAATTGCACTATTAATGAATGGCAGTCTTTACACTTTCAAACTATACATTATATAGCTGATCTACTCTCAGCCAACTGATAGCTAGGATTTGCATGAAAAAAAAACAAACAAAAAAAAGTGAATAAACATGGCAAACATTCCATTTTTCTTGGTCCGTCTTCTAACAAACTATATAAATTGATTTACATGACATATTCCTCTTTCAAATCATTAAGATGCAAATGCTATTAGAAGAATGTAAAAAACTACTCTAGCCTCATGACCTTGACACCTTTTCTCTTTAGGGAACATAGATGATATGAAGGTAATATTCCAGTATCCCCATTCCTCAGTTATAAAATTTGCGCATGAGAAAAAGCAATAGCTACCCATCTATAGGAATTTATTATCATGTTATGATCCTTATTGGTTCTCCTAAGTTACCAGAATCTTAATACTATTTCTCTAAGAAGATTGAAGTACCAGAGGAACAGGAGGGAATGGGAAAAAAAAAAAAAAAAATGTTTTCCTTTTTCTCCCCCTTCCTCTTCCCTTCCTTTCTTTTCTCCCCCCCTCTCCAGACCCCCACACAAACAAGGAGGGAGGGAGCTGACAATGATTTCAATCCTGAGGAGACCAAACTCTCGGAAATCTTCCTTGTTCTATCTGTTGTTTCAGCCAGATGGAGGCTTTACAAAAGGATAAAGCCTGCCTCTGTATTTCCAACGGAAGGGAAATTATGTATTTTTCCCATTTATTAAAGAATTTAGTCAATTGTTTTGAATTTGTAGCCTTTAAATTATATTGTTCAAAAGTCATTTGATGTTGTATTTCCATAAGGAAGTCACTAAGTCTAGGGGCTTTTAGTCCTTTCCAACTTTTCAGAATTAAGTTTCGACCCACCAAAATAAGTAGATTGATGAATCTATTGTTGTTGGGGGTTGAAGTATGTTTACATAAGAAAAATATTAGATATTGATTTAATTTGAATTTATTCCCTATTATCCTAATACCCCAAAAATTAGGACAATATTAGGCCAAAATTGATATATCTTTGGGCATGACCAGAAACAGTGCACTAAGTCAGCCTTCTCATGGTGACATTTAGGGCATTTCCCTGTATCATGCCTCCATTTAGCTATTCTAGCAGGTGTGAGATAGGTTCTATTCAGCAATTTCATATGCGACTCTTTCCAGGTATGCATAATTGTGGCACCTGCTACCAATGTTATGCTCTGGGATATAGTTTCAGTGTCTACTCTGATTTGGTCTTTAGCCCACTTGTGTGTTAAAACCTGTATATTTTCCCTCCCTCGTTGTTTCAGAATTATATCATACACCCGGGAGATGGTGTTTACCCCATCCCTATATTCTCCAATTATTTTCTTTATTTCTTTACTATCCAATTCAAAACCTGTATCAAGCCTTAATTTTTCTATCCAGTGTCTCACCTGCAAGTAGGCATAGAAGCTAGATCTAGGAAGATCAAACTGTCGAGATATTTCCTCAAAAGTTTGCAGTCTTAGGTTTTTACCTTCACAGATCTGGATTACCAGTTTCAATCCCTGCTCAGCCCAGGTTTGAAATACTGACGAGCCCAATCCTGGTGGGAAATCGGGATTACCTATGAATGGCAAAAATTCAGATTTCCGGTGATCGATATTTAACCGATCTTTTGCCAAGCCTGTATGATAGTTTTAAAGGTAATCATTTGGCATATTGGAACTGGCAATTTATTTGCAGTATGATGCAAAATGGCCTGTAAGTTGAAAGGTTTGATTAACATTGATTCCAAACCGTAGAATGTGACCAATTCTTTTTCAGTTACCCAATCTAATGCATATTTACACAGGGCTGCATAATTATAGTATCTAACATTGGGGCAAGCCAGTCCTCCATATACTCTGGGTAATGTTAATTTAGACAATGAAATACGAGGCTTCTTTCCTTGCCATATGAAGCGACTAAAACATCTATTCAGGAAGACCAGATCCCTTTTATAGAGAAGCAAGGGAAGATTTTGTAAAAAATATAGAAGTTTGGGAAACAAAATCACCTTAACCACCATAATCCTAGCTGTAATAGATAAAGGTAGGTTGCTCAAATTCTGGAGCTTCTTTTCCAATTCCTTGATACAGCCTTTAAAGTTGAGGTCATACCATAAACTAGGGTCTTTACTCAGTTTTATGCCTAAATATGTAATTTGTGTTGTTTCAGTGAAAGGTAGATTAATTTGCATATGTGGTTTACTTATCCACATAACTTCTGACTTGTCATAGTTGATTTGATATCCTGAAAATGAGCTGAACATTGTAAAAAGTCTAATAAGCCGCGGGATCGAGTCCGATAGATCACTAAGAAAAAGCAATAGATCATCCGCAAACAGAGATAAAATCAGTTTGTGCCCTCCAATTTGTATACCCTGTAATTCCCTCCGTAGATAAATTGCCAGGGGTTCAATCGCTAAATTGAATAGGAATAGTGATAGTGGACACCCTTGTCGCGTGCCACGTTTCAACATGATCCCTTTTGTGGTTTCCCCGTTCACTATAATTGTGGAAATTGGTTCTTTATATAGTTGTATAAAAGATTGAAAAACCCCTGTTATCCCAAAGTTCTCCAACGAGGTAAAAAGATGGTCCCATATGATCGAATCGAACGCTTTTTCAGCGTCAATTGAAAGAATCGCTAAATCGGGGTTACCATGATGTTTCTTACCTCTTGATTTATTCCAGTGATAATCTAATACCAATTGTAATTTCCGTATGTGTTTTACTGGATTTCTACCATTCATGAACCCCGTTTGGTCAGGATGTATCATATACCCCAAAGGGGATTTCAATCTATTAGCTAAAATGTAGGTGAGAATTTTATAATCCTGGTTAAGGAGAGAAATTGGTCTATAGGATGTAGGGAGTTCAGGGTCTTTGCCTTTCTTATAGATCAAAACTATATTAGATGCAGCGAACAATGGAGACTGTGGTTTATTGCTTATGAAATATTCATTAAATAGCTTACTTAAGACCATAGGAACCTGTTCTGCAAGTATCTTATAAAATTCGGCTGGTAGAGCATCTGGCCCAGAAGCTTTTCCCATTTTCAATTTTTGGATAGCAAGCTTGATTTCTTCCACAGATATAGGCTCATTTAGTCTCAGCAAATCATGCAATTCTATTTGAGGTAGGGTTATACCTTTCCAAAACTGATCCTTATTCACTATATTGATCTGTTTGGATGCATAAAGATCCTGAAAGGTTTGATAGATAATTTCCCTTATCTCTGAAGATTCCGTCACTCTAGAGTTCCTAGTTTTTAAAGCTGCAATGTAGCTTTTCTGTTGTCTAATTTTGACTATTCTTGCTAGATATTTGGCTGAAACACCCTGTGCACCTGAGAAGAGAGCTTTAAGCTTCTGCTCTTCTACAACCGAATTTTGTTTAAGGAAAAAATTGTAAAGCAGCTTGGAGTCTTTATATTTATTCCAATGTTCTACCGAAGGCATACTAATATATTTACAATAGCTATTCCTTAATGTATTAGATAATTGTTCCTCTCGCTTTCTCAGAATTGATCGCATTCTTATCAAGTATGCTTTTATCTCTCCTCTAAATACTGCCTTCGCAGTCTCCCAAAGTATTTCTGGTTTATCTAAATGGCTTGAATTTTCTGCTAGAAATTGATACCATCTGTTTTGCAACCATCTTTTAAAGTGAACATTATTTACTAAATACTTCGGGAAAAATAATCTACCTTTGCCTGCAGATACTTTATCATTCAGGCCTATTTCTAATGAGATAACTGCGTGGTCGGAAATCACAATATCTTGAATAGCAGTTTCTATGTTCATTTTTAACATTTGTCTAGATATTAGAAAATAATTAATTCTGGAAAATGAAGTGTGTACGTTAGAAAGGCATGTATATTCTCGTTGATCTGGGTTTTGTGCTCGCCAAATATCTTGCAATGCTAATTTTTGACAGAATCTTCGAAGAATGTCTGTTTCCCTCGCTTTTCTTGGAGCGAATCTAGCTTTCGATCTGTCCAAAATATGTGAAAAAGCCATATTAAAATCACCGGCTACTATAATATTCTTTCCAATATGTAAAAACAATTTTAAGCTAATATTTTCCCAAAATTCTTTGTCTATCGCGTTTGGGCCGTAGACATTGCAAAGAACGAAATTAAAACCATTGATCTCTATTTCAAGGATCTGGTATCTCCCATTTGGATCATTATCTGTCGAAATTATTTTATAGTTTAGCTGGTTTCGTATTAAGATAATCAGACCTCTTTTAGCCCTATCATAAGGGGTAAACACCACCTCCCCGACCCATTTGCTTTTAAGTTTTGTAGCTTCTACAGGCCTAAGATGGGTCTCCTGTAGGAGAACTAAATCTGGTTTTTGCTTTCCTAAATGTTTTAACAGAAGTTTCCTTTTAACTGGGGACGAGATCCCTCCGCAATTCCAGGAAAGAATTTTAAGTTTGGTCATCTAAAAATACTATTCAAACGGAAGTCTAAGTGAAGGGTCAAGAGAGCGAGAAAAAAAAAAAATTATTACTATTTTACTACTACTACTATTACTAAAATTATTACTATTTTACTACTACTACTATTACTATTTTCTAATAGTGCGACCTACATACTGAGCCCCACAAATACAGTGTAATAAATAAACCACGTGATTTGACTCACAACTAAAACTATGGGAGATTTTTAATTCTTCCCCGGTAATATTTGATTTAAAAGATTTTTTTGTTAATAAATATTTACAAGCATTGTATCCCCTTTTCCCACACTTGTATGAGCCAGTGACTCCCAAAAAAATAGTTTTAATTTTGGAATTTTTGTCTTTGATATAATGACAGTGTTTCACTCTTTTACTAGGTGTTAATTTATTCCTCAAAGTGCTCTTCTGTAGACAATTTTAGGTCTATCTCCTACTAGATTTTTTAAAAAAGGATCCTTTTGAATAATTTTCCAGTGTTTATTGAGTATATTACGGATCTTATTGAAGTTACTATTGTATTGTGTGATAAACAGTGGTTCACTGTATATACAGCATTACTGGTATTTTCAACTGATTTAGGTCCCAACGCTGCTTTTTTGCTAACACTGGTATTACGAGTCTGACAGGTACAGGCTCACCACTCACTTTTCTTCCGCGACTCGAGGCTACCGCAAATCCCCTTACGTCAATTGCATAGCCTATCTTTTTAATGGGATTTGCCTAACGCTGGTATTACAAGTCTTGGAAGAAGTGAACGGTAGAAACTCTCCTGTCAAGACTTCTACTGCATTTAAAAGTCAGTAGTTAAGAGTTTTATGGGCTAACGCCGGAACATAAAACTCTTAACTAAAGTGCTACAAAGTACACTAAAACCCATAAATTACCTATTAACCCATAAATAAATATATTAACCCCTAACCTGCCGACCGGACATCGCCGCCACTTTAATAAATATATTAACCCCTAAACTGCCGCCCTCCCACCTCGCAAACACTAGTTAACTAGTTTTTATTAACCCCTAATCTGCTGTCCCTAACATCGCCGACACCTACTTACATTTATTAACCCCTAATCTGACACCCCCAATGTCGCCGCTACTATATTAAATTTATTAAACCCTAAACCTAACCCCCCAACTTAAATATAATTTAAATTAAACGAAATAAAATTACTAAAATTAAATAAATTAATCCTTTTAATCCTTTTTAAAACTAAATACTTACTTATAAAAAAAACCCTAAGCTAGCTACAATATAACTAATAGTTACATTGTAGCTATTTTAGGATTTATATTTATTTTACAGGCAACTTTGTATTTATTTTATTTTGGTACAATAGTTATTAAATAGTTATGAACTATTTGTAATAACTACCTAGTTAAAATAACATTACATGTAAAATAAACCTAACCTAAGTTACAATTACACCTAAAAAACAAACACTAAATTACAGAAAATAAAAAAAGAATTACAAGAATGTTAAACTAATTACACCTAATCTAATCCACCTAATAAAATAAAAAAGACCCCCAAAATAATAAAATTCCCTACCCTATACTAAATTACAAATAGCCCTTAAAAGGGCCTTTTGCGGGGCATTGCTCCAAAGTAATCAGCTCTTTCACCTGTAAAAAAATACAATACCCCCCCAACATTAAAACCCACCACCCACACACCCAACCCTACTCTAAAACCCACCCAATCCCCCCTTAAAAAAACCTAACACTACCCCCTGAAGATCTCCCTACCTTGAGCCGTCTTCACCCAGCCGGGCACAAGTGGACCTCCAGAGGGGCAGAAGTCTTCATCCAATCCGGGCAGAACAGGTCGTCCAAGCAACAGAAGTCTTCATCCAAGCAGCATTTTCTTCATCCATCCGGAGCGGATCCATCTTCAAGCCAGCCGACGCAGCATACCCCGGATACCTTTGCCAGACAAAAATGAAGGTACCACAGATTGCAGGGGTTTTCTTAACCAATGCAGGCTGCACTTCCGTAATGATCCCCACACCTTTCAGTCTCACCAGTCAAGGGTCACCTTTATCATTTCCTTGCTGAAAGACAAGGTCCTAGCCTGGGTCTCTCCTCTTCTGGAACAAAATGCTCCACTCCTGCATGATGCTGATGATTTCATTTCTGCTTTATCTTCTGTGTTTGGGACTTCTGGCTGTACCTCTGCTGCAGAATATTCTCTCCTGGATCTCCGCCAGGGCAACAGAACTGTGGCACAGTTTGGCATTGAGTTTCACACCTTGGCACTTGAAACCACTTGGAATGGCAGTGCTCTCAAGGCAGCCTTTAGGAGGGGTCTGCATGAACGCATCAAAGATGAACTCAGTTATCGTGATATTCCTTCTTCTTTGGATGACTTTATAGCTCTTTGTGTCAGCCTGGACTCTCGCTTTCAGGAGAGACAAGCCGAGAGAGACAGAACAAGGAGGATCCTCCCTTCCCGTCCCCCTGTTCGTCCAGTTCTGGCAGCATCCTCTACCCCTTCAGCAGCTCCAGTTACCTCAGTGGAGAAACCCATGGATCTCTCCTCCTTCAAACCTTCAAAGTGTGAAAGACAGAGAAGAAGGAGACTCAGACTATGCTTTTATTGTTGCTCTAACTCCCACCAACTAAAGGACTGTGACATTTGGCCGGGAAAAGCAAATAATGCTTTTTAAGGATAACACAGGGGTACCTCTAAACATGATTTCTACCATATCCCCTCACTCCTCTCAGATCCTGGTACCTGTTAGTCTTACCTTCCTTCAGAATACTGTTCACATTCAGGCCTTCATTCATTCAGGGGCAGCTGGAAACTTCCTGGATCACCGTTTTATGATTCAAGCTGGTCTACCTCTTCTACAGAAAAGACATTGTCTCAAGATAACTACTCTGAATGGCACCCCCCTTGGTTCAGGCTTGATCCATTTTGAGTCAGCACCCTTGACCCTAACCATGGGTGTTCTTCATACCGAACAGCTCCAGTTTGAGGTTATTCATTCCCCAGCTCAACCTGTCATCCTTGGTCTTCCTTGGCTTCGCTTACATAATCCACACTACTGGGCTGAAGGACAACTGGTTTCTTGGGGTGCCTCCTGTTTCCACTCCTGCTTTGCTAAAGTTACTCCTCTGCTCCACATTTCCATAGCCTGCATCCAGACTCCTTCCATCCTTCCTTCAGTTTATGCAGACTTTGCAGATGTGTTTGAGAAAAAAGCAGCCGACGTGCTGCCACCCCACCATCCCTATGACTGCAAGATCAACCTCCTTCCCGGAGCCCCACTTCCTAAGGGCCGGACGTATCCACTCTCCAAGGCTGAAACGAAATCCATGGAGGAGTACATCCAAGAGAACCTAGCAAAAGGTTTCATTCGCCCTTCTTCCTCTCCTGCTGGGGCTGGCTTCTTTTTTGTCAGTAAGAAGGATGGTGGACTCAGACCCTGCATTGACTACAGAGCCTTGAACAACATAACCATCAAGAATCGCTATCCCATACCCTTGATCACTGAACTGTATGGACTTACATGGGGCATACAATTTGATTCGAATCTCTCCAGGCCACGAATGGAAGACCGCCTTTAACACAAGATTGGGGCATTACAAATACCTTGTAATGCCCTTTGGGCTGTGTAATGCCCCTGCAGTCTTCCAGACATTTGTCAACGACGTCTTCCGTGACCTCCTCAACCACACTGTCATAGTTTATCTAGATGACATCCTTGTTTTCTCTTCCACTTTAGAGGAGAGTCACAGGCACATGAAACAGGTGCTCCTTTGTCTCAGAGATAATTCTTTGGTAGCCAAGCTAGAAAAATGTGGGTTTGATCAAGTCCAGGTCTAATTCCTTGGATATGTCATCTCGAAGGAGGGGTTTGCCATGGATCCTGCTAAACTCACTGCTGTACTAGAATGGCCTCAACCTACCTCTTTAAAGGAATTGCAGAGGTTCTTGGGGTTCTCCAATTATTCGCAAGTTTATAAAGAACTTTTCTCAAACAGTAGCTCCTCTCACTGAATTGACAAAATGGAACAAAGACTGTAAACATTGGCCTCCTGAGGCCATAAATGCCTTTTCTTGTCTGAAAGAGGCTTTTTGTTCAGCTCCTGTGATCTGCCATCCTGATCCTGACCTACAGTTCACTTTAGAGGTTGATACCTCCGAGGTAGGGGCTGGAGCAGTTCTTACCTAAAGGGACCCTTTGACTTCCAAGTCACACCCTGTAGCCTTTTTCTCTAAATGTTTTACTCCTGCTGAGAGGAACTACAATGTGGGTAATCATGAACTCTTAGCCATTAAGATGGCCTTTACTGAATGGCATCACTGGTTAGAGGGAACCACCAATCCTATTCAGATCCTCACCGACCACAAGAATCTGACTTACCTAGAAACCGCTCATTGACTCAATCCTCGACAGGCCAGGTGGGCCTTGTTCTTTTACCATTTTTACTTTGTGGTCTCATCTTCCTTGGACCAAGAACAAGAAGGCAGATGCCCTTTCCCGTCAGTTCCCTCACTCAAGTGATTACTTAGAAGCTCCTATTGAACACATCATACCCCCCTCCTGTGTGATCGTTCATCTCAATACCACCCTTCTACAAAGATTGCAACATGTTCAGTCTAGTAAACCTCCTGGTGCCCCCATGGCCTCTTATACAGGGAGTGCAGAATTATTAGGCAAGTTGTATTTTTGAGGATTAATTTTATTATTGAACAACAACCATGTTCTCAATGAACCCAAAAAACTCATTAATATCAAAGCTAAATAGTTTTGGAAGTAGTTTTTAGTTTGTTTTTAGTTATAGCTATTTTAGTGGGATATCTGTGTGTGCAGGTGTCTATTACTGTGCATAATTATTAGGCAACTTAACAAAAAACAAATATATACCCATTTCAATTATTTATTTTTACTAGTGAAACCAATATAACATCTCAACATTCACAAATATACATTTCTGACATTCAAAAACAAAACAAAAACAAATCAGTGACCAATATAGCCACCTTTCTTTGCAAGGACACTCAAAAGCCTGCCATCCATGGATTCTGTCAGTGTTTTGAACTGTTCGCCATCAACATTGCGTGCAGCAGCAACTACAGCCTCCCAGACACTGTTCAGAGAGGTGTACTGTTTTCCCTCCTTGTAAATCTCACATTTGATGATGGACCACAGGTTCTCAATGGGGTTCAGATCAGGTGAACAAGGAGGCCATGTCATTAGATTTTCTTCTTTTATACCCTTTCTTGCCAGCCACGCTGTGGAGTACTTGGACGCGTGTGATGGAGCATTGTCCTGCATGAAAATCATGTTTTTCTTGAAGGATGCAGACTTCTTCCTGTACCACTGCTTGAAGAAGGTGTCTTCCAGAAACTGTCAGTAGGACTGGGAGTTGAGCTTGACTCCATCCTCAACCCGAAAAGGCCCCACAAGCTCATCTTTGATGATACCAGCCCAAACCAGTACTCCACCTCCACCTTGCTGGCGTCTGAGTCGGACTGGAGCTCTCTGCCCTTTACCAATCCAGCCACGGGCCCATCCATCTGGCCCATCAAGACTCACTCTCATTTCATCAGTCCATAAAACCTTAGAAAAATCAGTCTTGAGATATTTCTTGGCCCAGTCTTGACGTTTCAGCTTGTGTGTCTTGTTCAGTGGTGGTCGTCTTTCAGCCTTTCTTACCTTGGCCATGTCTCTGAGTACTGCACACCTTGTGCTTTTGGGCACTCCAGTTATGTTGCAGCTCTGAAATATGGCCAAACTGGTGGCAAGTGGAATCTTGGCAGCTGCACGCTTGACTTTTCTCAGTTCATGGGCAGTTATTTTCCGCCTTGGTTTTTCCACATGCTTCTTGCGACCCTGTTGACTATTTTGAATGAAACGCTTGATTGTTCGATGATCATGCTTCAGAAGCTTTGCAATTTTAAGAGTGCTGTATCCCTCTGCAAGATATATCACTATTTTTGACTCTTCTGAGCCTGTCAAGTCCTTCTTTTGACCCATTTTGCCAAAGGAAAGGAAGTTGCCTAATAATTATGCACACCTGATATAGGGTGTTGATGTCATTAGACCACACCCCTTCTCATTACAGAGATGCACATCACCTAATATGCTTAATTGGTAGTAGGCTTTCGAGCCTATACAGCTTGGAGTAAGACAACATGCATAAAGAGGATGATGTGGTCAAAATACTCATTTGCCTAATAATTCTGCACTCCCTGTATCTTCTTTATACCTCGGAACCTGCATATCCCTGTGCTAGCCTGGGCTCATGATAGCAAACTCTCAGGACATCCTGGTTCGTCAGACGTCTTTGCCAACATGTTTGGTGGCCTACTATGAAGTCTGATGCTCAGGACTATGTGAAAGCCTGCACAATTTGTGCTGCCAACAAGACTCCCCGATCCTTGCCTCCTGGCTTGCTCCAACCATTGTCCATTTCCAAATGACCCTGGACACACATAACAATGGACTTTATTGTGGATTTTCCCTCTTCCGACCACCATAAAGTTATCTGGGTTGTGGTGGATCGATTTTCCAGACTGGCTCACTTCATACCCCTAACCAAACTGCCTTCTGCTCAGGAATTGTCTTCCCTTTTTCTCTTGCATGTGGTGCGACTTCATGGCATTCCTGTGAATACTGTTTCAGACAGGGGTCCACAGTTCATCTCTGCCTTCTGGAGAGCCTTTTGTAAGTTGATTGGAACCACTGTTTCCTTGTCGTCTGTCTACCATCCTCAGACTAATGGACTAACTGAGAGATCAAACTAGGATCTTGAAGCCTACCTTAGAGCCTTTGTCAACACTCGCCACACCAACTGGTCTGAATTGCTACCCCTAGCTGAACTGGCAAGAAACACTCATTGGCACTCTTCTCTTCGATGCTCTCCATTTCAAGCAGCAGCAGGGTATCAACCTTTTGTCTTCCTTCTTTCAGTTCAGTCCCCTGGGTTCCTGCTGCAGAGCTACACGTCACTTAACTCACCACTCATTGGCAATGTATTCGCTCTCAGCTGCGTTCAGATGTCTCTAGATATAAGAAGTTTGCTGATCGTCCTAGGGCTTCTGTACATGCCATTACAGTGGGTGAACATGTTTGGATCTCCACTCGACATATTCATCTACATCAACCCTATCACAAATTGGACCTAAGTTTATCGGTCCTTACAAGGTCCTGAAAAGACTGTCTCCTGTTGCCTACAAAGTGGCTCCAAACACCTCCTCCTCTGCTCTTGATCCATGGTGACCCCGAATATGAAGTGGCTAAAATTCTGGACTCCAGGTACAGGCGCAGGCAACTGCAGTATCTGATACATTGGAAGGGTTACTCTGTAGCAGACCATTCCTGGGATCCTGCCCGTGATGTGCATGCTCCATCTCTGGTCTCCAAATACCATGCTGCTCACCCTTTGAAGCCGACTCTGGTTCCCGGAGGGAACCCTTGAGGAGGGGGCTATGTCACGCCATGCCGTTGCTAGGGGCACGGCGTCTCCCTCTTGCTCATTGCCTAGGGCTGTGTCGGCTCTGGATGCTCCTGATGCCAGTCGGTCCTGTGGCACCAATCCTCTGCTTACTTAATTGGACAGCAAGTGATCTGTCACTGGCCAAGTATAGGTGCTACTTTGTGTACTCCTAGGAGTTATAGATCATTTTCTGGACCGTTATATAGTTGCTGAACCCTGCCTGTCTCACTACGCTACCTGGTTAACCCCTGCATTACTGACTGATATATTGTTGCTGAAACCTGCCTGTTTCACTACGCTACCTGGTTAACCCCTGCATTACTGACTGATTTATTGTTGCTGAACCCTGCCTATCTCACTACGCTACCTGGTTAACCCCTGAATTGCTGGACTGATATATTGTTTCTGATCCCTGCCTGTCTCACTACTCTACCTGTTTAAACCCCTGAATTGCTGGACTGATTTATTGTTGCCAAACCCTGCCTGCCTGGCCATTCTAGTGGTTTGTCCTTGGACTGATTTACTGTTGCAGAATCCTGCCTGCCTGACCATTCTCGTAATTTGCCTTGTGCTGTTCTGCCTGTGGTGAGTGCCGCTCTCCTCATTTGTCTAATATCCTCTGCTCTGGGGTTTTCCCTATCTTTCTGGCTCCATGCCGGGATAACAAGACTACTGGAAGAGTTCGGTCTAATAGAGGAGTATCCCACAAGCATTACACCGCCCCATCTCACTTATAAATCTGGACCTAAAAATTTTAACTAAAATCCTGGCCAACAAACTAAAACCTATGCTTCCCTCATTGATACACCCAGATCAGGTGGGTTTTATTAAGGATAGAGAGGCCCCATATAATATTAGACAAATGATAAGTATAATAGATTACTTAGGCAAGACATGGGTGCCTCCTCTGCTTCTATTACTGGATGTGGAGAAGGCATTCAATAGGATAGACTGGGGCTATATGGAGGAGGTTTTGGCTCACATGGGCTTTGAAGGATCATTTGTTAAAGCAATACAAGTTATATATTTGACACCTTCAGTCCAGGTTGTGGCTGCAGGATACAAATTCAAAATATTCCTAATACTAAATGGAACGAGATAGGGGTGTCCCCTGTCTCACCTAATTTTTGCCCTATGCATAGAACCTCTGGAGGCCAAAATTAGAATCTGTCCAGATATCACAGGTGCAACAATAATGGACCATGATTATAAATTGATGCTTTTTAGTGATAACATCCTATTAACGCTGATTAAGCCCTCACTACCTAACCTATATAGTTTATTGACCCAATTTTCTGATATCTCAGGTTACAAAGTCAACCACAACAAATCCAAAGCATTACCATTAACCCTGTTACAATATACTAGGAAAGAAATAGAAACAAATTTCGACTTACAATGGGCTAAAAATTCACTTAAATATTTAGGAATCCACGACACGATTTGATCAGCTTCACTACTTACCCATCTACAAAGAAATCAGGAAGCACCTAAATAAATGGAAGACATACATTTTCATGGTTGGGCATGTTATCAGCAATTAAAATTAATATTTGCCCCCTCTTGTTATACCTGTTTAGGGTTCTTCCCATTAAGGTTCCAAAACATGATCGAGAGACTCTACAAGCAGAATTGGTTACATTCATTAGGGGGAAACAGATGGCAAGAATCCTTATTTCTATTATTACTAGTCACAAAAGCCTAGGGGGGGGAGCCCCAAATTTGATAGAGTATAATAATGCATCAAGGCTAGCACAAACATGTTACTAGAAAGAAATTCTAGGGAAATTCTTTGGACCAAGATAGAAGCTAAATTATATGGATCATCTCACTCAAATGAGATTCTATGGAATAGGTCACCCAAAGAGAGAAACAATGAACATTATAAATCTCCCACTTTAGATTGACTAGATGCATTTGGTCTTTTGTGACTAAAACTAAAAGCTTATTACCACAATACTTGCTGACAACACCCCTCAGATACATATTACCAAGAGAAACCCAAAAAATAGTTGATAAATAGGAAAACAAGGGGTTATATAGAGTGGCAGATGTGCTAATAAGAAAATGATGACTTTCACTCAGATACAGAACATTATAACTCCTTTAAAATTACATTGGTATCAATATCTCCAACTCACCACAGTTATTCGGCAACATATAAAAACAACACAATTGCTAGAACATAAAACTCTAGAACTTTTATTGACAACTCCACACAGGCCCACACAATCCATTTCAAGACTGTATACTACAATCCAATCATTATATAATAATACAAAATCCAATATAATTCTCAAGTAGGAGACAGACTTAAATGTAAACTTCTTGACAGTGTTGCCCACAGTGGACACAGGAACATTAAGATCTCTGGAGATGGACTTGTAACTTTTTTGATTGTCCATGCTTTTCTACAATTTTTGTTCTCAAATCTTCAGACAATTATTTGCTGCTCTTTTTATTCTCCATGGTCAGTGTGGCACGCAGAGAAACAAAACAGAAAGTTTGAATCAATTTTTCACCATTTTAACTGTGGTTTCAATTTCGTCAGCACCTGTTAAGTGATACAGGTGAGGTCTTTTTGTATTTTTTTTTATTGAGGTTGAAAATCAAAAACAATACAGAATTACCTCATATGAAGTCAGAGTAAAGCAGGATATAGCAAGTAACAAGATTATTGTTACACATATATACATTGGCGTTGAGATATATATTGGTATAATGTTATTGCACTATAATGCTGCATATATGGCAATATTGAGCACCAACAAACCTCAGTTTTTCGTTACATGTCAGATTAAGGATCCCCTTAAACATTATTTAACTAAGAATCAAATATAGATTCCCCAAATTATAAACAATGGCCTCTATTGCACCACCAAGTATATAAACTGAACAATAGAGTGGACACTTTGGGGGAAATAGCAAAATAGGTCACTCTTGGACCCTAACAGATGATTTATTTAGATAGTAACTGTAAAGCTTGGATCAAATCCCAGAGGTCTCTGGGAAAATACATATTGAAAGCAAAATACTCAAGAGGGGCCTAATATCCAAAATAAACAAGCACTATTAAGACATACCTATTTTGGGCATGGTATGTAGATCCATCTTACTTATAATATTGAAACAAGCATGGTTAGTAAATGCAGTACATTCAACTATCCCCTAACTAAAATATTAGCAAAAAACAGTAAATGAAACACCCCCCATGGAGAACTTTGATTTTTATATATATATATATATATATATATATATATATATATATATATATATATATATATATATATTCTCAGAGTCAGAGAACTCTCAAAATACTCATTTGCCTAATAATTCTGCACTCCCTGTATATATATATATATATATATATATATATATATATATTTAAAATCAAAATTGTATGAACTCTCAGAGTCAGCTCAAAACACAACAATCTTTAGGGTTATGTATTCATAAGTAGCAGGCAGGAGCAAAGATTCTGTTAACAAACAGTCTTGAAAGGTCTTATATGGTTAGTTTCTTATTGCTGCCGTAGTTGAAATAATAATATAATTACATAAGAACTTGCCCTATTAAGGGCTCCTCCCTTCCAGCTTCGGGGTGTACTGTGTACTCGCCTCGATTAATATGCAGTGCAAACTGTGCTTCCCAGAGTCCAGATAACCACCAGTCCCTCTGGAACTATGCAACTCCACCTCCTGGCTTCTCCCTCCCCTCTGCTGCTGGTACGGTAGTCTTTAGTGTTGTTTTATTCCTCTTTGTTGCAGCAATACATAAATATTAGAGAGAATTTAACTGCTGACATGTGTTGTCTCTCAGTATACAGGGTCTAAACAATATTAGGGCACTTGACAATTGTTTATGAGGCATTAAGTGGTCTAGCTGGAATTTCTTACCGCAAAGCATATTGGGTATGTAGATAAAGAGTAGTAAGCTTGAAAGTCAGTGGGATCACACCATTATGATTCAAATACAAAACATATAGGGCTTACAGGATCAGTATTCTAGTTAAGATATATTATTTAGAGATCATCAGCACTTTCACTTTACTTGTATAAAAAATTGAATATGTCAGTTAGTTATTAAGCTTTTTGTTCGAGGGAGCCCCATGCACAGACATTCCTAAGAATCATACTGAGCATAGTGCTTACTAATTTTTACAGTGTTTAACAAGTTTTAAGGGTTGCCTAGGTGCACTAATGCGCAGTTGTTGCTCCTCAAATTTGGAATATGACTAGGGCACAAAGCTCCGGCCGTAAGAGGTGCCAATCTAACACTAATGGGGAGAATAGAGGATCTTAATTCAGGTTACCCTTAACACGCAATCTCAATTAGGCAATATTAAGCTAAGCTATGAGGGAAAACCCACAATAAGGTCAGTATAGGTGCGCATAAGTATTCAACATTTGCAACAAGAAAAAACAATAGCATATTAAAGAAATAAAGCTTTCTTAGCTAGAGTTAATGTTCTCAGATATGCTTATAGTGCAATGAACGTGCAGTCTTGAGTGACCCTTACAGC